>NW_010441519.1:0-292 GCF_000710305.1 Buceros rhinoceros silvestris | reverse complement strand
TGCCCACGTCTTCTTCACTGACTGTGAGTACCCGGAGGGAGGGAAAGTCCCTGTCACTAAAACACATGCAAGCAAGTGGGGATGGAGGAGTTCTAGGATGCTGAGTGCTACCCTCCTCCTCCTCTTCCTCCTCTTGCAGCCTGCCCTGATGCCCTCTTCAATGAGCTGGTGAAGTCCCGTGCTGCCAAGGTCATCAAGACCCTGACGGAGATCAACATTGCCTTCCTCCCCTCCGAGTCCCAGGTGAGACTGGGCTGGAGACCAGCCCTGCCAGGGTGGTCCAGGGCTGGGG
>NW_010441518.1:0-292 GCF_000710305.1 Buceros rhinoceros silvestris | reverse complement strand
TAAATATTGTATGCAGTATAGACTTGAATATGTCTTCAGTAAGTAGAAGACTAGGTCATGAAGCTTGGGGGCTGCATGAAGTGTATGTAGCTGGAGGCACTCTTGCTCCAGTGTGTTAGAGACTGATTGCCTGTTGAGTAGAAAAGGCTGCATGCACTTACTGAGATCTTGGGTTGTTAGCAATTATCACAGAAACTATCAGCTTGCCTTTAAAAAAAAGAATACTGTTAGTTTTAGAGCTAAGACATTAATTACTGAAGCTGATTTATTTATTGACACCATTCTGATCCTT
>NW_010441517.1:0-292 GCF_000710305.1 Buceros rhinoceros silvestris | reverse complement strand
GGGAGAGCCCACCTGACCCAGCCCCCCGTGGCTGCCCCTGTCCCCCCCGGGAGCTCAGTGTCTCAGCCCCTGGGGGACCCCAGACCCATCAGTCCATCCATGCTCCTGGCTGGACTCCCCCACCCCCACTCGCTGCCCTCCTTCCCCTGGGGCCAGCGCTTGGCGCAGCCCAGGTTGGCCCTTGGGGGTCGGGGAGTCCCCATCAGGCTCCCAAGGGTGGGGTGGCCCCTCACCCTACCTGAGCTGCAGGGCGCACTGTAGGCAGGCGCCGTGAGGTCACCTGCAACAGGAC
>NW_010441516.1:0-292 GCF_000710305.1 Buceros rhinoceros silvestris | reverse complement strand
CTGCAACATGTTTATGAGTAATGTACTCTAATGTTAAGCGAGGATTTGGGCTGCGTTCAGTGCTGTCAGTTCAACCTGACTTGTTAAAACCCCCATTATCTGGATGATGTAAGCGATTTTAATGCATCCAGAGGTACACACGCTCACTAGTTACCTAAGAGCAGGGAGCACAAGCCCCCCATTCACGTAGCTGCACATTGCGTGCCAATCTCTACTTTAGCCTCGCTATTTTCAATAGCACGTGTTTTGGGGGAAGGGGGCGGGGCACAGGGAAGCATGCAGCCTTGATGAC
>NW_010441515.1:0-292 GCF_000710305.1 Buceros rhinoceros silvestris | reverse complement strand
AACATTTGCAGTTTGTGGTTTGAGTCATGTGGTGGTCTCGGCATCGCTAAAGATGGAAAAACCCAGGATCGGACTCCACGCAAAGTCACGCGGTGGTGACAGCATCGCTAGAGCCAGAATCGAACCCCACCTTTTTGGATCACAAGGTGTAGACCATATCTGTTCTAAAAATAACATCTTCCTGCTCTAACATGTGTCCTGATGTGGCAACAATGGAGGGACAACTCTAGAAGATGCACCCACTCCGCCACCCCCCACCCCCCCATGGACACTCTCCTCAGGTAATGCAGGG
>NW_010441514.1:0-292 GCF_000710305.1 Buceros rhinoceros silvestris | reverse complement strand
GAGGGCTCCAGCAGTGAGGTCCCAGGCTGAGACCGGTCCCAGCCCATGGCTCCAGGCAGGACCCCAGCGCCTCGCTGCAAGGTCACTCATTCCTCTGCCAGCAGCTGAAAGGTCTCTTTGCTGCTTTAAACACTTGTTTCCTATTAGTAAAATAAGACTGGTGAGAAAAATCTCTCTGGGTTGTTTAAACTTCTACCAGGGTTTACAGAAGAGGGGAGGGGAAGGGGGGGAGGCTGTGGGTTTCCCTAACCAGGACAGGCCATTACAATCGAAAACATTATTCAAGGGAAAG
>NW_010441513.1:0-292 GCF_000710305.1 Buceros rhinoceros silvestris | reverse complement strand
AACTCTTAAACTCTCTTTTGCTTTTGTGAGATGGTTCAGTGAAAGATCCTCAGGCTCTGGAAGGCCAAAGTATAAACTACCTTTAGCAGGACACTTGGTAACTTTGATTTGTGTCTTGGTAGTTTTGAGTCATTATTTGAATGACATCTGGACGTGCCTAGATGTGTCTAAGCCCCCTAGAATGTAGAAAGTGGGAAAAAAAAAGTTTTGATTTTTTTCTTCAGGCACAAAATATTATTTGTAAAAGCAGAGGAACTTGTCTCTGATGTTGACAGCAGTGTTTCCAGCAATA
>NW_010441512.1:0-292 GCF_000710305.1 Buceros rhinoceros silvestris | reverse complement strand
CCACAAACCGCGTCCCCATCTGCAGGTGAAGGTGGGCAAGTCGCAGCGGGCAGCCTTGACAGTGGACGTGGAGTCTGGCACAGTGGCCATCACCAAGAGGGGCAGCGGGTCCCCTGAGGAGACCATCCCACAGGACAAAAGTAAGGGGGTGCTGACCCCCCGCCAGCTGCCCACACAGGCTGTGGGATTCCCTGGGACGGGCCAGGTGCCAGGGTGACAGGCTGCAGACCTGGTTGCACTCTGAGCCCCCCATCCCGTGCTGCCTGCCCGCCCCTGTGGCAGGAGGGGGATG
>NW_010441511.1:0-292 GCF_000710305.1 Buceros rhinoceros silvestris | reverse complement strand
GGGCCCTGGCAGTGCTGGGGGAATGGGGGGAACTGGAGATGCTGAAAGGGCTTTTCCAACCCAAACTGTTCCACCATCTGCCCTGGGTCCATGCCTCTTTCTTTTCCAGGTGGAATTTGCCAATCGGCAGCTCCGGGAACTCGGCAAGTTCCAGGTGACGACAGAGGCGCCGAAGGGCCGGGAGTCGTTCCGGCAGAACCCTGCTGACCTCAGCGCCGACAGCCTCGATCTCTCGCTCGATGAGACACCGCAGCTCAACTCCACCAGGTACTGGCCCGGCCGCCTGTCCCCG
>NW_010441510.1:0-292 GCF_000710305.1 Buceros rhinoceros silvestris | reverse complement strand
TCTGCCAGCTACTCACAGTGCCCGTTGTCCTCTCGTGCTGCGGGCGTGTGGCACCTCTGGCAAGGGGACCCTGGTTGGAAGCGTCAGCTGGTGTTTCGTTGTGCTTGCTGCTACCTGCATTAGAAATGTGTTTCCTGGGTTTTGGAGAGCAGCATTTGTATGTGCCTCCATGAGCTGGCTTTTTGTTGAGGTTTGGGGTTTTTCTCTTGTTATTTTCTCTTGGTTTACAGCTTGATGAAACTTCTGAGGAAGCGCGGCTCTGCTTGTGAGTAACAGTCATGAGACTGGCAGG
>NW_010441509.1:0-291 GCF_000710305.1 Buceros rhinoceros silvestris | reverse complement strand
GGGGGATGCGTGCGTTGACACCATCGCCCCCGCCCCCCAGCCACGCCGCGGAAGCAGCGCCGCGAGCGCACGACGTTCACGCGGGCGCAGCTGGACATCCTGGAGGGGCTCTTCGCCAAGACGCGCTACCCCGACATCTTCATGCGCGAGGAGGTGGCGCTGAAGATCAACCTGCCCGAGTCCCGCGTGCAGGTCAGCCCCGCCGGGCCGGAGAGGCCTCGTGCGAGAGAGAGAGCCCTCGTGCGAGAGACAGAGCCCTCGTGCAAGAGAGTGTCCTCGTGTGAGAGAGAG
>NW_010441508.1:0-292 GCF_000710305.1 Buceros rhinoceros silvestris | reverse complement strand
GTCAGAACCAGCAGCTACACTGTCATGAGAAAGACTGGCACCAAGGCCCTCAGGCTGAGGGGGTGGTCAGCACACCGCAGGTGTGGGAGGCTGGAAAAAAACAGTGACGATGATGATTGTCTGTGCTTACTGTGCAAACTGTGCTGTTTGTTAGTTCTGAGGTCAGTGGAAAATAGATGCTGACATTCATTTCTCACGTGCCGCGTGAGTTGTTCCCTCCCCAACGTTTCCAGGCACCCTCTCACCCGTGTGTAGTGTCACCTGTCTCTGTTTTGAGGTTCTCTGCTCTAAC
>NW_010441507.1:0-292 GCF_000710305.1 Buceros rhinoceros silvestris | reverse complement strand
GAATCCCCCCCAGCCGCTTTGGGGTGGGGTGTGTGGAAACGCTGACTTCCCCCTTATCTCTTGGGAGGCCAGAGGACGACGGACTGTCTGACGGCCGAGGTCAGCTGCGGTGAATCCCTGCAGGCGAGCTGTGCAGGAGGCTCTCGGCAGTGTTTATTGCATGTGGTATTACAGGAGCACGGCAGGATTTTTCTCCCATCTCCTCGTTCCTCATGCCTGCCTGCACAGGCTGGAATGTGGTTAACCTAGAAAAGCTCCTTGCTGTGTGCTGCAAGCGCTGGTTAACTGTAGG
>NW_010441506.1:0-292 GCF_000710305.1 Buceros rhinoceros silvestris | reverse complement strand
GGTTTGGCCTCCCTTGAAGCGCCGCAGGAACCCGACATGCAGCCCTAGCCGTGGCCCCCGTGCAGCGTGAGGATGCTCTGGAAGCAGGGGATCTGTACTCTGCTGTTCCTGGAGGGACACAGGATTTTTCCTAACACATGAAGTTTCCGTAGCCCCAAGGGTGTTCCTGGCCATGGCAAAGCGTCGTCAGGTCCCCAACAGCTGCTGTGCCCCCTCCATCGCTGCGCTCCGGCCAAAGCAGCGGGACTGACCCCTGAGCTGTGCCCCCTGCCTGACATGGGAGGGAGGACGG
>NW_010441505.1:0-291 GCF_000710305.1 Buceros rhinoceros silvestris | reverse complement strand
GCCCCGCGGCTCCACGCCACTTTCCAGGGATGCTCTCGAGCAGCTCGGGCTTCCCACCAGAAACCCGCGAGGTCGAGGTGACAGAGAGCACTTACCTGGCCACAGAGAGGGAGAGAACCCCAAAGCCACGCCGTGGCCAAGCACAACACTCCTCCTCTTTGTTCGCAGCTCCTTCTTCAAGCACGGCTTCAGGGATCGCCCCAGAGCTGGTGAGGACACGGCTCCGTAACGACCGGCGGGTCGTCAGAGGCTGCGGGTGAACCGTGGCTGCGCAGGCAGAGCCGTGAGCTG
>NW_010441504.1:0-292 GCF_000710305.1 Buceros rhinoceros silvestris | reverse complement strand
TTGATGACGATGTTGTAGTTGCCACTGCTGGTGGTATCATGCAGTTCAGTTGTCAGAGTTTTCCTTAGGAAGTTTGATTCTTTGTCAGTAAGTATTTGGAAAGCAGCTTCCCAGTAAAATGCTGGGGTCCTCGTGGACACCGAGATGAACACGAGCCAGCAATGTGACCTTGCAGTAAAGAAGGTGAGTGGCATCCTGGGCTGCACTAGGAGGAGTGTTGCCAGCAGGTGGAGGGGGATGATCCTCCTGCTCACCTCAGTGCTGGTGAGGCCACACCTGGAGTGCTGGGTCC
>NW_010441503.1:0-292 GCF_000710305.1 Buceros rhinoceros silvestris | reverse complement strand
CCGCCCGTGCCCGCCGGTCATCCTCTCCACATAGGAACAGTGGCTGCCCCCCGACACCCATGAGACCACAAGCAGCATGCCCGCCACCGACTGCCACCCAACTGCGTATGCCCCCTGGGGCCGATGCGGAGCTCCTCTCCAAACGCCTGTTCTCGCCATGGGACCTCTCTGCGCCGAACGTGTGCCATTGGGCAGCTTGATGGGCGGTAACAGCCAAGACGGCCCCCTCTGCTCCCTCGCCACCGGCCACCTGCCCGCCGGCCTGCTGCTCCTCTACCTCCTCTGCGCTGGA
>NW_010441502.1:0-292 GCF_000710305.1 Buceros rhinoceros silvestris | reverse complement strand
CCCAGGGAGGAGTAAACCCAATGAGAACAAACAGACGATCCGAACTGGCGCTTTGGTGTCCTGCAGCAGAATTCCCCGAGGCTCACGTCTGAGCGGACTGGCACCCACAGGCCGAGCTCCCTGGGGACAAGGGCTCCTGCCACACCCCAGGCTGCCAGGGCTGCTGCCAGGGCTGACCTGCTCCACAGAGCCGGGCTGGGGCTGCTCTCAGCATATCCTGCCGGCTGCCACATCAGCAGAAACTCGCCTCCCTGCCCCAGGCCCACGGCTTGGAGGTGGGGGGCTCCCCCAC
>NW_010441501.1:0-292 GCF_000710305.1 Buceros rhinoceros silvestris | reverse complement strand
CAGGGGAGTAACAGGGAGCCTCCATTTGCCAGGGGCCCCTTTTGATCTTTTCTTCTGCCTGAGCGCTAATGCCAGCAGCCGGGCGTGGAGTTAGTTACAGTCCCCTGACAGCAGCGCCGGGAACTGGAAGAGGTGCTGGGGCCGCAGCGGGTGGGAGGCTGCGACCAGGCTTTGTCCGGGCAGGAGGGTGTCCTGATCCACTGCTGCGGCTTTGATTTGTTTTGTTTGTTTGTTTTCTGAGCCCTTTTTAAAGAGAGAATCAGTGCAGCCAGCTGCTCTCAAGCTGCTGCGG
>NW_010441500.1:0-292 GCF_000710305.1 Buceros rhinoceros silvestris | reverse complement strand
GGATCCCGTGCCACCACAAGATCTGTCTTTCAAGACCCAAAACAGTTACAGGCAGTGGCATGAGGTATGGGTTAGGTCTCAAGCCATCTGGGGCTTGTGTCAACCATTGTGAGGACATAACACTTACCTTGGCAAGTTCAAGGAAGAGTGGTGTAATCAGTCTGCCAAGCTTCTCCATACTTATAATTTCACCACCATCCACCTTACCTCAAAAGCCTCAAATTTCTGGCCTGTTTAATCGCTGCACATATTGTACAATCATGAATGACCTGTGCAATGGCATCCATGGTTA
>NW_010441499.1:0-291 GCF_000710305.1 Buceros rhinoceros silvestris | reverse complement strand
GTCGCTGCTGGCCAGGGGAGCCAGCCTGCTCCAGGCAGCCCCAGAGGTCCCGAATGCCGCACATACCTGAGCAACCAAAGGACCCACTTGCCAGCAGCAGGGGCAGGGGAAGGTGTTGGAGCCTTTTTTTCTACACTTCCCTTATCTCTGGCATTTAACTTTCTCACCTCCAGTTCCCAGGGGAAGGTCTCGCCCTACCCCAGCTCCACCAGGTCCTTATAGGGCAGGTGACCAAGCAGGTCTGTTAAATGTAGAAAGGCATGGAGGGCCAACCCTGAGCGGGACCCAGAG
>NW_010441498.1:0-292 GCF_000710305.1 Buceros rhinoceros silvestris | reverse complement strand
GACCCTGAGACCAAACCAGACCCTCCAAGGAAGCTGGAAATTCTGCCACCACTCTGGCTGTCCCGCTGCACTTACCCGTATTCGGGCTGAAATCTGGACAGTGCCACCGTGATCATCTCATGCAGCTCAATGAGGAAGAGGTCGAGGTTGGTATTAGACAACGCGGAGGCCAGATCTTTCTCCTCCTTCTCCTTCAGCTGCCCTTGAAACTCCTTGGGGACCAGGCAGAAGGGATCCTGCAAAGACCACCAGCTTCAGCCACCCCAGCACACCCCACCCAGACGGGTCTGGA
>NW_010441497.1:0-292 GCF_000710305.1 Buceros rhinoceros silvestris | reverse complement strand
CCTCAGGGCCATCTCCTGGGGCCTGGTGTCCCTCAGGGCCATCTCCATCCCCCAGGACCTGGACACTTGGGTCCATCAGGGCCATCTCCTGCAACTTGGGTCCATCAGGGCCATCTCCTGGCACCTGCACACTTGAGTCCATCAGGGCCATCTCCTGGGACTTGTGTCCCTCAGAACCATCTCCTGGCTCCTGGTGTCCCTCAGAACCATCTCCTGGCACCTGCACGCTTGGGTCCCTCAGTGCCATCACTTGGCTCCTGCACACCGGTGTCCCTCAGGGCCACCCCGGCGT
>NW_010441496.1:0-292 GCF_000710305.1 Buceros rhinoceros silvestris | reverse complement strand
TTAAAGTAGGTCAGTTCAACAATATTTATCTGTTAGTTACCTGATTTTAGAAGAACACATCAAGGGAGCAAATAAATGTGGGGTTTTTTTTCCTAAGCTCATACAAATTTAATTTAATTACATTGATTTCTCGGAAATGATTATAATCTTTCCTCATTAATGAACTCTATTTAACTCTGAGTGTGAGAGCTTCTGGAAACAGAGTTTACCACTTTAAGGCCAAATGAATCTTATTTTAGGCAGTTCTTTACAGCTGGAAGTGGATCAGAAGCTCTAGACTGGCCTCCTCAGT
>NW_010441495.1:0-292 GCF_000710305.1 Buceros rhinoceros silvestris | reverse complement strand
GCCCGGGGCCGGGAGCTGCTGGTTCGTCAGCGAGGAGGAGGAGGAGGAGGAAGGGCCGTTGCTAAATCTCTGGGGTGGGGATGGTGCCCCATTCAGTGTCGGGGGGGAATGGTTTATTCCGTTGGGCACTGCGAGTGGGAGACAGAAGCGACACCGAGCATCAGAGGGGCACAGCTCTGAGGGACGGTGTTTAAGAGGATCCCTCTTCCACCCATACACCTGCTGCAAACAGGGCAACCACCAGAACAGCGGCTGTGGCCAGAGCAGAGCCCGCACGACGAGCTCAAGGGCA
>NW_010441494.1:0-292 GCF_000710305.1 Buceros rhinoceros silvestris | reverse complement strand
GTGAGGGGTCGTGGGGACAGTGGGGCCACTGACCTCCCCGTTCTTGGCACTCCCGTGTCTCCCTCCCCATCCCGATACCTCAGTGTCCCTGTCCCTGTCCCCAGTGTCCCCATTCCTGTCCTGAACCCCTAGTGTTCCCATTCCCATCCTGACCCTCCAGTGTCACCATTCCCATCCCTGATGCCCTCGTGTCCCTGTCCCCATCCTCACCCCATGATGTTACTATCCCACTGCAATCCATGGTGTCCCATTCCACCCCGACCCCCTGGTGTTCCCCACCCTGACCCCCCCC
>NW_010441493.1:0-292 GCF_000710305.1 Buceros rhinoceros silvestris | reverse complement strand
GATGAAGGTATTAAACAGCACCGGTCCCAGTGCGGACCCCTGAGGGAGCCCACTTGTTATTACATTTCTAAGCACAAAAAGAAATGCAAAGAAGTTGTGAACGTCTGACCATGCAAGCATTTGCGCATGGAACCTGCATTTCTACCGTGCACTGGTTTCAGTGGTGACCTGACTTGCCAGGTTTGGTTTTGATTCTCTTTGGAAAAGTCCAGTACTGCAAGTATAAAACTGAGAGTATTCAACTGGCATTTAACCAAAAATTCCATTATTTCAACTTCCTGAAGTCTCCATA
>NW_010441492.1:0-292 GCF_000710305.1 Buceros rhinoceros silvestris | reverse complement strand
ACAGCCCCCCTTTTTCAACCTGCGACACTTATACATAAGACAAATGACCTACACTTTCATGTCTGCTCTCACATCAAGCTGTCAGACAAAATGCTATAGTAGAAATAAAACCAATACCAGATTTCCTTCTTTCTCAGGCTTTAAGAAAAGTATATCAAGAGCCCCAAATAAATACTCATTATGTTACTTTTCTTAAAATAGGATTAGTGAGAAAAATAATTTGGTAAATGAAAAATTCTTTTCCCATCATAAATTAGTTTGTCACCATCATGGCTTGGCTTCGCGGACGAAG
>NW_010441491.1:0-292 GCF_000710305.1 Buceros rhinoceros silvestris | reverse complement strand
TGTTCTCCTGAATTTAAAATTGAGTTATATTTCTCTAGATTAAGCAATATATTGAAATATCCCACTAGGAATTACTTTTTTTTTTGTTGTTGTTGTAATGACAGAATTATTTATTCATGGGAATAAAAATCTCCCATGGAAACTTCTTATTCATATGTGGATATGATTTTCCACACTGAAGCTCTCTGCTTGAAGAATGTAGAATAGTTTTAATCTTATAAAATGTTTTAAAGGGGAAAAAATTCATGAGTTTACTCTCACACTAAGTTTTTGCTGCCTTTTTTTTTTTTTT
>NW_010441490.1:0-292 GCF_000710305.1 Buceros rhinoceros silvestris | reverse complement strand
CTCTGTGTTGGGGCCCCCGGGGGATCCCTGCCAGGAGGAGTCAGGCCTGCTGCCAGGCTCGAAGGGCTGGACGCTCTGGGGCAGGAGTGCGGTGAAATCAGGAGTACGTGCTCCTCTCAAACCTCACCTCCCCCTCCCCAGCCTCGCCGGGGGGATTGCAGCCAGAGCAGAACCTGGCTCCGAGGCAGGGTGGTTCCCCTGGATGTCCAGCAGGAACGGGCCAGCCCCTGGCTCGTGCCATCCCAGCCCACCGGCTGCTGGCTGCGATGCTCCCCGGGGGTGCGAGGGGGTG
>NW_010441489.1:0-292 GCF_000710305.1 Buceros rhinoceros silvestris | reverse complement strand
CCCGCGGGAATCATGGTTGTGGGGAGCCACAACAAGGAGCTGCAATGGGCAGGAAGAAGAGAGACCAAGCCCTGGCCTGTCTGACCTTGGTGAGGGCAAGGATCACACTGCTGCTCCTCACCGGGTGCCCCTTCCAGAGGCACCCTCAGCTCTGCCCGCGGAGAGGACATCCAGCTTGGCTGAAACGCGTCCTGGCACGGCGTGGTCACCCTCTGCTGTCACGCCTGAGAAGTCCTGGGACGCAGGGTCTGCTGGCACCCCCCTGCGTGGCAAAGTGGCTCTGCTGGGGGGC
>NW_010441488.1:0-292 GCF_000710305.1 Buceros rhinoceros silvestris | reverse complement strand
TTAAAGCGTTTCTTTGAAAACAGCTTGGTAAGGGGTGCCTGCACAGCAGCCGTGGAGCTCCTCCGCACTGCCTCTTGGCCTGGTTTGCTGTCCACAGTTCACAAGCAGGCTGTTAGCAGGAGTGTCAGGGTGGGCTGTAAACAGGCAGGACATGCTCTGCTTAAGCACACAGAAGAAGGCACTCTACAGCAGGGAATCAGAGAGATGCCCTGGCTCAGTGTGCAGACTGGCCTGGCAGAGATCTTCCCACAGGGGAGAAAGAACTGGTTCACACAGGAAGGCTTGGATGGAC
>NW_010441487.1:0-292 GCF_000710305.1 Buceros rhinoceros silvestris | reverse complement strand
TGTTTCATCAAAAAATGCATGAGGGAGTTAACAGCTGCAGGTGGCAAATACTTTTCCCGTCTCAAAATAAAATCAAAACAAATTAAACTGTTATTGGAATGCTTGTCTGAGGCAGTGCTTTACTATATAGTTTAATTAACATGTTCCTCCTTTTCTGTTATTGTTTGGGCTGACCTATAGACCTGTAGGTCATGCCACAGTCAAATTTCTCTCATCTGCCCTGTGCTAGAATGAATGCCTGCAAATCTGCATTTCAGGTGTTCTTCTAGGTTAGTAATTAGTCAGGGAAAGA
>NW_010441486.1:0-292 GCF_000710305.1 Buceros rhinoceros silvestris | reverse complement strand
TGTTCTACTGAAAGAAATTCTTAACTGGGATAAACATGATGACTTTATTCTCCATCAGCTTTTCTTGAATATTGCTCTCTGCCATGACACCCAACCAAGTCTTAGCAGAGTGCTGGATAAGACCTGAACTATGAAGATTTACTAGAAAAAGTACTTGTTTCAACATTTCTCCAACATCATCATCCACAACTGACACAGTTCTATTTAGATGAGATGGTGAAGAAAATGGTTACTCTACTCTTCTGATGAGCGTGATTTTGCACACACATCAATCACATTCCTTTTTTTGTTT
>NW_010441485.1:0-292 GCF_000710305.1 Buceros rhinoceros silvestris | reverse complement strand
AATCACAGTCAAGGTTCCTCTCTATACATTTCTGAACTTGTACTACACGTAAGTGGCCAAACACTTACTCATCGAGAACCACTGAAGAGTCTAAAAAGATGAAATAAATACGTAACACCAACAGGCATTATGGGTGTAAGAACTCACAGTGCACGGTTAGCCTGTGGCTGAAAGAATGTTTAACTGGACTATCCTAAATTCCTAAGTCGACTTCAGTTTATGATCTCAGACATTTCCCCCATCCTTTCCTTCCCCCCCACCTCTTTCCTTTTCAAAAAGGAAAACATTCCCA
>NW_010441484.1:0-292 GCF_000710305.1 Buceros rhinoceros silvestris | reverse complement strand
TTTGAACCGGTTGCTTTCTCCCGTACATGGAAGATTCTCAGAAGTGTAGTTTGCCACTGTGCTTTGACCTTCGCGAACAGCAGGGCAGGGATCTCAAGCACGTTTGATGAGGTGCCTCTGAGTCCTTCACAGGCCTGTGTTATCCCAACGCAGATGTTCTTCTTGACAAATACACAAGGACACAAGTTAGGATGATGTATGTGTTTTTCGACACCCCAGATGCAAGTCCTTCAGTGTGTTTACTCACAGTCCTCCCCAGCCAATCATCCGCTATTTTTTCACAATGACTGAT
>NW_010441483.1:0-292 GCF_000710305.1 Buceros rhinoceros silvestris | reverse complement strand
AGTGGGTCACGATGGCCTTGCTGCAGCTCAGAGCTGCTACGGGGCCTCTCTGGCATGTGTAATCCCCAGGGGGTGACAGCCCCTTCCACCCCCACCGCCCGATGGCCCCATCCTCCTCCATCCCATGAACCAGCCGTCCCGGGCAGCGAGCGGCAGTGAGCAGGAGCAAACCGGCACTGCTGGCACGGCAGTGGGGACGGGAGATTTGCAGCACGGTGCAGGAACAGAGGCCGTTCCCGTCCCAGCAAAGCTGTTTCAGGCAGCGCAGGGCAATGGGGGTCGGCTCCAGCAG
>NW_010441482.1:0-292 GCF_000710305.1 Buceros rhinoceros silvestris | reverse complement strand
GCTCTGGACCGGCACGCTTGTGGCTGTCCCTGCCCGGGCAAGGTTTAATTGCAATTAGGATAATTTTTTTTTTAAGATGTGCTGACCCAGGGAATAAAAAATATCCCCACCGCCGCCACCCACCAAAAACCTTCATTCTCTCCGAAAAAGGTGCAAATGCAGGCGATATCATAGCAAACCTGACCGAGCCAAATCATTAGCATCTACCTGAACTACCATCCACTTTTCATTAAAAATCCCGCAGAGGCGCGGGCAGAAGAAATGGCAGGAAAAATTATCCGAAAGAAGGGAT
>NW_010441481.1:0-292 GCF_000710305.1 Buceros rhinoceros silvestris | reverse complement strand
CCCTGGCTGGGCCCTGGTCCGTAACAGAATCGTGAACAGAATCATTTCAGTTGAACCCAACTGTAATGGGAGGAAAAAGCACGGGGTGGGGTCCCTGATGCCGTGGGGTACCCCCTCCTCCCCACAACCCTGGCAGGCCTGGGGAGGAGGGTGGGCATTGCCCGGGGGGTGCCCCAGGAGCCCCAAGGGTGCTGCCCCGTGGAGGGGCCAGAGGGTCCCCCTGCACCGTGCCTCTAGCATCCTCATCCTCCGTGCGAGTCGCCCCTGGACTCCATCCTCAGCCCCTGTAGCC
>NW_010441480.1:0-292 GCF_000710305.1 Buceros rhinoceros silvestris | reverse complement strand
ATGCCAGCACTGGAGAAGATGAAACTCAGAGGCACAGTAGGGAAAAATTAATATTTTAGAGTGTGTGTGTGTGTGTGCAGGAAGCTCTTCCAGCGCCTGCGTAAAGGGAGTCGAGCTTTGAAGTGCCTTGGTGACGAATCTTTGCTTGTCACTGAGCTCTTCTAACTTCAGCAGCTTTAAAACTTTATAATATTTTCAGTTTGCCAGCAGAGGAGCCACAGTGAAGGGGGTTTTGCTGGGCAGGGGAGGATGGTGCCTGAGTAGAGACTCAAAGCAGCTGGTGCAGGACCCT
>NW_010441479.1:0-292 GCF_000710305.1 Buceros rhinoceros silvestris | reverse complement strand
TCCTACGCCGACCTTGAAACTCAAAGGTTTGGCTGCTTTTTTCTTCTTAGAACCTGAGAGACAGTTTTGTGTGCGTTTGCTTTATGGTGCTCCCACGCTTCTGTCTGGAATTCCCCTGCGGTCACGCCTTGCACTGGTACCTGCCCTTACAGTGCTGTTTTTAAGCCCTCTATCAGATCTCCAGCAGGAAATTTAGTGCTGAACACTAAAACCATGATGAAATGTTGAAGTTGCACCAAGAGCTCAAGTTGTCAAGCACCCTCCAGGTACTGATCTGCTGAGCCTCCAGGAC
>NW_010441478.1:0-292 GCF_000710305.1 Buceros rhinoceros silvestris | reverse complement strand
AGGCTCCCTCGGCGGGGGGGTGTGTGTGTGTGTGTGTGTTTCTCTGTCCTTTCCACCCCCTGGCAGGAGCAGGGATGCCAGGGCATGGTGCTGGACTCAGGCTACCTGTGCCCCGGGGCTGAGGCCAGGCACGTGGAGCAACCGGTTCAGGGCCGTCTCCTCCCTTGCAGCGCGTGGGTCATTTTGATCCGGTGACGCGGAGTCCCCTGACCCAGGACCAGCTCATCCCCAACCTCGCCATGAAGGAGGTGATAGACGCGTTCATCTCGGAGAATGCCTGGGTGGAGGATTA
>NW_010441477.1:0-292 GCF_000710305.1 Buceros rhinoceros silvestris | reverse complement strand
CTGGGCACTGCTGTCCCTGCCGCTGCCGCGGCCCGCTGCTCCGTGCAGGCATCGCTGCGTGCTGCCCTGCCGCCCCGTTGAGGCACGGATGCCGCTTTCCAAAGAGGGAGCGAGCTCTGTCATACTTGAGTGGTCCTGTCCCGTCAGGCTCTCACATCCCTGATGTTGAGTACAACCACTACAATAGTACGTTTAAATTTTACAATGCCACGTTGCAAGCACTGTGACCCGGAGGATCACAGATCTCTGGACACAGCAAAGCCTGTGTCTCCACCACATCTCCCTAGCTCCT
>NW_010441476.1:0-292 GCF_000710305.1 Buceros rhinoceros silvestris | reverse complement strand
ATTTTTTCCTTGTCCCATTTAGAATTTTTGTGCTGGAGTTGTGGCAATGTTAATCCAGACTTAAACACCTCATAATATTGAGGCTTCCCTCTGGTAAAAACTGGCTTATGAAAGCGCTGCATGGAGAAGGTGGAGGGATTCTGTAGCTCAAGAAGTATCTCTTTAGTCTTTAAAAGAAACTCTAATACAGTGTTTTTAATTTTTTTTGTACAGAACCACAGAAGATAAAGGGGTGTTCATTAGTTGTGCATTAAGAGAGGATCCCTGAAGTATAACATGCTGGAAACGGAGG
>NW_010441475.1:0-291 GCF_000710305.1 Buceros rhinoceros silvestris | reverse complement strand
GGCTGGAGGTCTGCAGGGGCCGCCTCAAAGGGCCGATTTTCTTGCTCTGAAGCCCCGTCTCTGTTTGTGGTGGCAGGCAGGGCCATGGGGCCACCACGGCAGCGTGGGTGCTCTTGAGCAAAGGGGCACCATGTTCCCGCCGTGGCACAGGGGCTGCTGGCCCGGCCGAAAAGCCGGTGCCCTCCACCTCCAGCCCTTTGATACCGGCCCAGCCTCTTGCCCTGGAAACTGCTGTTGCCCGTGGCAGGGCCATGCAGGGCAGGGTCTGACCTCCCACCCTGCCCCTTCTCC
>NW_010441474.1:0-292 GCF_000710305.1 Buceros rhinoceros silvestris | reverse complement strand
CCGGGACACCCTACCTGCCCCCGCGGACTCTGCAGGAGCGTGGGACAAAGGCGGTGGGCAGGGTGTCCTGGTCCTCCTCGAAGGCAAGGTGATCCCCTAAGAAGTCGGGTTCTGAGAAGAGCAGGATCTGGGGAAGGGGAGCGGAGGAGCTCGGTGAGAGGGGCCGAGCATTGCCACCACCCCGCAAGGGGCCACGTCCGCTGGGGAGACTCATCCCCCTTCCCATCTGCCACTCCTGACCTTGGAGACAAAATGGAGGTTGTGTTCCCTGACCTGCAAGCAGACAGAGAGG
>NW_010441473.1:0-291 GCF_000710305.1 Buceros rhinoceros silvestris | reverse complement strand
AAGCTGTTTTAGGTGATTTCCCCAAGCCCAAGGGTGTCTCTCTTGCCTCCTTTCACTTCCTCTTCGGGAAGGGAGAAGGGTTAACAAAGAGCATCTACCAATTGCCCAGGAGCCAGCCCAGCCTCAATCCTTGACAGCTGAGAAACAGCACTTCAGAAAACACAGACAAGAGAAAAATCCAGTGCTAAAGCCTTGCACAGCATCATTCTTCACAAACGGGTTTTAAGATTAAAAGCCATTTCCACTATCTGAAAAAACTTGTTGCGGTGGTTTTGGTCCACGCGGCCAATC
>NW_010441472.1:0-291 GCF_000710305.1 Buceros rhinoceros silvestris | reverse complement strand
CTGCGTTGCGGTTGCACGGCTGTAGCATTTCCACACCTGCGTGTCGCCACCCTCCTTGTGCCACCTATGTGGCCACTGGCACTGCTGAGCACTGTCCTCATCCTCACAGCAGCCGAGACCTCGGGGAGATCCTGCTCCCTCCCACCTCCTGCGCCCTGCGGTTTTTCAGCAGTTTTTGTGCTCGGTCGTGGCTCAGCCAGGCACCGGGTCCCCTCCAGCACCGGCTTGGCGTCATCGCGAGCAGCCACCAGTGTGCCACAGCACGGTGTCACTGGCAGCATCGCAGGTGGC
>NW_010441471.1:0-292 GCF_000710305.1 Buceros rhinoceros silvestris | reverse complement strand
TGCTCTGCTCTGGGAATGACAGGAGTGCAAGGTGCCTCAATGGCCATCAGGACACATACGCCCCTTTTTGAACACAGCGTGTCCAAGCATAAAAATCTAAGTTTATTGCAAGGCTGCTATATATATTTTTCCACCTCAAAACCTCTGAAGAAATTCCAGCCTGAGTTAATATTTTGTGAAAAAATTAGACTGAGCTTTAAACTCCATTGGCAGTGATCTTTAGTGATGACAGCGATGGTGACAGAGTTTGAATCAGTAGGTTTCTATCATGCAAGGTGACATACACAACCAT
>NW_010441470.1:0-292 GCF_000710305.1 Buceros rhinoceros silvestris | reverse complement strand
GGGAAAAGGGCCTCGCAGGCGTTAGGGACATCTGGGGGCAGGTGGGCAGTGTGCCCATCCCTGGGCTGTCACAGCAATGGGGTCCTCCCCCCCATCCTCACCCACCCTTGTGGGGTGGGGGCTTGGAGCAGGACGAAGCTGGTGGGGGCACAGTGAGAACCAGTGGGTTGAGGTAAAAATGAAGCCCAAAAGCCAGGAGGTAACTGGTCCTCTGCGGGGAGCGGGGACAGAGCGCTGAGGACAAATGGCTGAGGTGACAAATCTAGTGTCAACCCCCTCTGGATCATCTGCA
>NW_010441469.1:0-292 GCF_000710305.1 Buceros rhinoceros silvestris | reverse complement strand
GCTTGTGAAAACAAACAGCAGAGAGGAGAAGCGCAGCGAGCCATGAAGCCGGGGAGCTGCAGCCTGGCTTCGACAGCCGCACCATGGTGAAGGCACCGAGCCCAGCCGGATTGTGAGGAAGCAGCGTGTTCTCTTGCTGTCATTCATCTCCAGTGCCAGCAAGGTGACCTGGAAGACACCAAAAGTGCCCTGCAGTGCAAAGATGGGGCTTGGGGGGTGTGTGTGTGTGTGCATTTTCACCCCTTTAGTTCTTCAGTCTTCTGCAGCACGGCTGAGTTTTCTTTGCAAAACT
>NW_010441468.1:0-292 GCF_000710305.1 Buceros rhinoceros silvestris | reverse complement strand
CCGGCAGGCGGTGGAGGTGGGAGTGCGGAAAGATACTTCCAGCCAGTTTCCGTGGGTATCCAGATACTCTCTTAAACAAAAACACCTGCTTTACTGCCACCGCTCTATGGCTTTCTTAGAGGCCGGGAAAGAATTCTTTAAAAGATGCTGGGTTTTATTAACATTCCAGTTAGCAAACAGATGTGATGATCCACTGCAACAGCACGTGACGAGAGACATTGAGTTCTGATACAGAAACGTGTCAAAACGTGGATGCTCCAACCTGCTTTTGAAGGCAAGGACACATCGATGG
>NW_010441467.1:0-292 GCF_000710305.1 Buceros rhinoceros silvestris | reverse complement strand
TTGGCATCCTCTGTCCTAGTAAATAAACTTTATTGTCTTCTGTATGTCTTGAGTACCGTTTCCAGCTGTGTCTCCACCCACTTTATAGTACTTTAATCAAGCCAATGTTTCCCTCTCTTACAATGACAGTGTCGGGTCAAACATTGTCAGAAACCTCATTGAAGTCAAGACATACAGTATCTACTGGTTCTGCCCTACCTACAAAATCTCTTACTCTGTCATGGGACAATGAAGTTGGCTTGACAAGATTTTTTTCTGACAATATTGGGTGTGGCTGAGAGGGAGTTAACTG
>NW_010441466.1:0-292 GCF_000710305.1 Buceros rhinoceros silvestris | reverse complement strand
AGGAAAGCTGCAGGCCCGTTTTACAAAAGCCGCCAAGTTTCTGGAGTCAGAGGGCGTTTGCCTGGTGGTTTTAAAGGACCGTGGGCTTGCCAGGCTCGCACTCGAGTGGGACAAGCTGCTCCAGTAAGCTGCAGTGCCTCAGGAACGGCGACTGTGCCGCCAGGTATTGAGCAGGAGCTTGTAGGGAGCTTCACAGCATTGCCGCCCATCCACAGCTGCCCCTCCAGCCCCGAAAGGTGGGGACAGCCACGCAGCCGTGGGGGGATGCGTGGATTAGCATGGGGAAGCACAG
>NW_010441465.1:0-292 GCF_000710305.1 Buceros rhinoceros silvestris | reverse complement strand
ACCCTGCCACTTGAACTTGTGGGGTCTATTAGTAGAAGCTGAGTAAACGTCCCCCTTCCCCTCTAAGCCGTTTATTTTCTGGTTTATTTGGGTGCCAGCCAACAGCAGCAGAAATGCTGAAAATACTGCAAGGTAAGAAGTTGGGTTTCCAGCACTGTCAGAGGCAGAAAGCAGCAAGAAACCATGTCCAAGAAACACCTACTCTCGCAGAACTGATCGCCTGGCTAGGCTGCTGTAGAGCTGTTACTAAAGAGCTGTCAGTATTTGTTGCTTGCTGGGTTTGTGGCACAAG
>NW_010441464.1:0-292 GCF_000710305.1 Buceros rhinoceros silvestris | reverse complement strand
CCAGAGCACCCCAGGCTCCAGGGACGCCTCCCTGAAGCTCTCCACAGGGGCCACGGAGGCGTCGGGACAGAGTGAGCGGGGCTGGGGCTGGGGTGGAGGGCGGGTGTGGGAGCCGTGCGCTGATGGGGGTGTGTGCTTGCTGGGTAGGTACCGATCCCACTTCGGGGGGAGACATCTGGAAGCGGATTTACCAGCCCTCCTACATCCAGGAGCAGTACGTCCTGACACACTGCTCCGTCAGCACCGACCACAGCCGGGGGGTGCTCTCCCACAGCTCCACCAGCAGCGAGTC
>NW_010441463.1:0-292 GCF_000710305.1 Buceros rhinoceros silvestris | reverse complement strand
CACTACAATTAGACAGTTTCAGCTTAAACCGCCCCGAATAAGCCCAGAGCCCGGCAGCACGATAGCGCTGGCGTTGGGGTGTTTGTTTTGGTTTGTTCTGTTTTTCTCACACGATCTACAAGTTCGTTTGCGCTACTTCGGAAGCGCTGCCCCGCTCCGGTGTTGGCGGCGATACCTGCATCCAGCCCCGCTGCCCGCTGCATTTCTTTACTCCTCGACTATGCCAAGCCCTTTCCCTCTGCCGCTGATATTACTATACTTCTCGTTGAATGAAATAATAGTAATAATAATA
>NW_010441462.1:0-292 GCF_000710305.1 Buceros rhinoceros silvestris | reverse complement strand
CAGCCCAGCCAACGCACAGTGGCCACAGCCAACAGGAAGGCAACCCACAGGAGAAGGAGACACACACCCTACCCACCACATCCCTTCTCAACGAACTTCCCCGTTTATACCGAATGTGACATTTACGGTGTGAGATATACCTGAAAGCCAGCTCGGAGCAGCTGTCCTGGCTTACTTGAAACTGCTAATGGCCTGCAGACCATGCCTGGCCTGGGGCTCTGTCCCAGAAAAACCAGGACAGCCTCCCCCTACTTTCTAGCACTAACCCATGGGATTCTTCCAAGTAGGTCTT
>NW_010441461.1:0-291 GCF_000710305.1 Buceros rhinoceros silvestris | reverse complement strand
AGAGGCTTCATGGTTTGGGGTATACTGTTCTGTATGCATAAAGCAGTTTTCATCCTTGTGGAGTTTAGAGATGCCTTCAGATTTTCCAGTGGAGGTAAGGAGTCACATGTAGAGAATTCCAGCCTGCTGGCAGTAGTCTCACTGTTAGCTTCTAGTGAGCTTTCGAAGTCCTAAGGGTAGTCTGCAACAGAGGCACATGCATTTAGTCCCTGTGAGGACTCTTTCTCAGCACTTGTGAGGCAACATCTTGAATTCACACAATGAACTGTGTCCAGTTTTGGGTCCCTCACT
>NW_010441460.1:0-292 GCF_000710305.1 Buceros rhinoceros silvestris | reverse complement strand
CTGCAGCTCCGCTTCGGCTCTCCCTTTCCACAGCAGGCTCTGCCCTTGCGCTGCCACCCACAGACACCCGCAGACACCCGCCCTGAGCTGCCGTCCCCGCACAGGGCTCAGCCCCTGCCTCTCGCTTCCCCAGAGCTGCCCCGGGCAGACACCAGCCCCTGGGGGTCCCAGAGCTGTCTGGGGGGCAGAGGTCCCGTGGAGGTGCTGGCCCCACAGCCCCGCGGGGCAGGAAGTCCCAGCCTGCCCCCAGCTTTGCTCCGGCCGGGAAAGCTGTCCCCACCCCAGCCCATGC
>NW_010441459.1:0-291 GCF_000710305.1 Buceros rhinoceros silvestris | reverse complement strand
GTGTTCAGCCATCTCCAGGAAAGCTGGGCTCTGCATCTGTAATGGTTACATAGGAAGACAAATGCCATTACGCTGAACATGTTCCTCCTTTCCTCATTCTTCCCCCATATTTATACTCTGAGTATGACACCATATGGTATGGAATATCCATCTGGTCTGTTGGGGTCAGCTGTTCCAGCTGTGTCCTCTCCCAATTTCCTGTTCACACCCAGTCTACTCACTGCTGAGGCAATGTGAGAAAGAGAAAAGGTCTTGAGTCCGTGTAAGCACTGCTCAGCAATAACGAAAACA
>NW_010441458.1:0-292 GCF_000710305.1 Buceros rhinoceros silvestris | reverse complement strand
CAGCAGCTCAGTGCCGCAGCGCCTTCCTGCAGCTCTGCCAGCCCCATCCTCAGTGTGTGCTGTGAGGGGAGCAGGGCACAGCGTGCATAAAGTGAGTCCTGAGCTGGAGGAGGCCGTCCTCAGTGACAGCAAAGGCACGAGCAGGGTGGCTGGGACTGTAGGGCAGCACAAGCCCAAGGGGGAAATACAAACCCTGTCCTTCTCTAGCCGTTCGCCCCAGGAGGAGGCAGGTTCGGCTCCTAACTGTTGTCGCTTCTCTCCCCGGTTCTCTCGCCCTCCGTGCTCAGGCTTG
>NW_010441457.1:0-291 GCF_000710305.1 Buceros rhinoceros silvestris | reverse complement strand
GCTCCTGAATCTGGTTCCTGTCTGCTGTTGAATGCAATCTGGAACTTGCCCAGAGCCTGTCCCACAGCATCAGTAATGATGGGTAATGTAATTGCTGTTGAGAGATTGGGCTCATAATTGGTTTTGCATATATTTGTATGTATTTCATTTTATTTAATTTTTACGTATTTTCATAACATTAAAATGTTACGATTTTCATTAAAACCATTTCAGTTTTCCTTCCCAATCCTTAAGTCTTTCTCTCCCTTATTCCCTTTATCTTCCCTTTGGGAAGGGAGAGAGGTTAATAGA
>NW_010441456.1:0-292 GCF_000710305.1 Buceros rhinoceros silvestris | reverse complement strand
CAGGGTCCAGCCTTCCTCCAGATCCCGCCTTCCTCCAGATCCCACCTTCCTCTTCCTCACCCGCCGGAGACTGAGCCAGCCCCTCGGCGCAGAGGTAGGGCAAGTGCTGGGGGGCCCCTCACCCTAGGAGGTGTCAGCAGGGCTGGGTGACAAGAAGGGGTCCCGGGCTGTCCCAGAGGAGTGGGTGAGGGAGGAGCTCTGCCTGCCCTGCGCGGGGCTGCTGGACCTCTCGTCTTTGCCAGGCCCTGTCGGGGTCCCTCCCGCAGCCCCCTCCCCACGGCATGCTCTTGGG
>NW_010441455.1:0-291 GCF_000710305.1 Buceros rhinoceros silvestris | reverse complement strand
CTCGGAGCCTGAAATTGTCCCAGCATGAGTGACATTGGCTTTCCTAATGTAATGACTTATGAAAGATATAATCATGTGTTAAATTGAATCCTCCGCTTAACTGTTAATGGTGTGCTCTGGGCACATTTACGTATTAGATGCTATGGTAACTAATTACCACTAGAAGAAGGGATAATACACTTTCCAGACTTTGACAAATAATTATGAGTGTTCACATCCCTGCTAGCAGCAGTTGCAGCGGATCTGCTGGAATGAGTAAGTGAATAAATGAATGGGTAAGTGAACTTGTGT
>NW_010441454.1:0-291 GCF_000710305.1 Buceros rhinoceros silvestris | reverse complement strand
TGGAACAAAACCCTATTTTCCTCACTTTTTATGAAATACAAACGTTCTGTCACATAGCCATTACGTTTCAGTTTTTTGAAGACTGAACGGGTGACCAGAGTGTGAAGTATTTCTGTGTGCATTAAGAGCCAGAAGACACTAAATGCCCTTTGCTTTTCCAGCAGCACTGCTATAGCGTCTTTAAACTCAAGCAATTAGAAGCTTTAGTTATAGGGAAGGAGATCAAATCGTATTGAACGAAGAGGAGGCAGAAGGATATCGGGGGTCTGTTGTGGTTTTGACACGCTCTGG
>NW_010441453.1:0-291 GCF_000710305.1 Buceros rhinoceros silvestris | reverse complement strand
CCAGGCCCCAGCAGGGACCCTTCCTCGCCCAGCCACTTCCTCCCCCTGGCCGGGGACCCGGAGCTGCTGCTGCTGAGTTAGGGCAAGACTCTTCCCTCCACGCTGCCGTTGTTTGCCTTCATGTTTCTGCCGGTCCTGACCCCCCTCATCCTCACCCTGCCTCGGCAAGTCTAGCAGTGGCACATGCCACCTGTGCACAGGGACCCCCCAGCACCACGTGCACAAGGGAACCCCCCTGCCACCGTGCACAGGGACCCCGCCAAGCAACAGCCTCCTGCCCCGAGCCTCGAC
>NW_010441452.1:0-291 GCF_000710305.1 Buceros rhinoceros silvestris | reverse complement strand
CTCATCCAGCAGCTACCACATAGCCCCTTTCTAAGGAAACTGAAGCACCCTTCTACAGGAGAATCCTTTAGGTCTCAACCAGGACATCCCCTAGCAACCCTTGGGTACACATGCCAGTCCAAAGAGCAGCTGGCTGGTCAGTTTGATGTTGTTCTTCATAAATTATTTCATGGTATAAGCTTTATCTGCTAAAATCCTTATTACTGAAACTGTAATTTTAGCACTATTCCAGGCTAAACCTGACAAAGTTTTTTTCCAGAAAGCCTCCCTTCTGTTTTCTGAAATCCAACC
>NW_010441451.1:0-291 GCF_000710305.1 Buceros rhinoceros silvestris | reverse complement strand
AGCTGGTGGTAAAACCCCACCAGCTTGTCCCACGCTGTCACAGCCAGACTCCCCTCCCAAGCCAGCATCCCCCAGCACGGACCATCAGCCCCCTGGGATGCTGTGAAGACTCCCCATGGGCAGTCAGGAGAGCATGCAACAGGCCTGCAGCCTGCATGCTGGGGAACTGGGAAGCACTGGGGAGACTGGGAAGGGGCAGGGCTCTCACCTTGCTGATTTTCCTGCAGTTCTCCCTGAGCACAGTGTCGGTGTTTCTGGCCACCTTCCACACCGCCAGCTCATCCGGGCCGC
>NW_010441450.1:0-291 GCF_000710305.1 Buceros rhinoceros silvestris | reverse complement strand
CTGCTGAACTTTTCTAAAATCCATTTGGGGGAATCATCACCTTTTGTTACATTGGGCAGACAGGTAGGCTATGCTGAAATCCGTATTCAACAATGTCTTGGTAATGGAAATCAAAAAGAAAAAACAGATGTGAAAATCACTAACATCATGTGATGGGAACAAAAAAACAACAAACCACTACTGAATTTCCTAGATTTAAAAGCTACAGTAAAATCACTCCTGATCTTCCACCTAATCAGTGGCAGGAAACTGTTGTTGTACTTATTGTGCTGTCCAGTATTCACCTGGTGA
>NW_010441449.1:0-291 GCF_000710305.1 Buceros rhinoceros silvestris | reverse complement strand
AGTAAGGTGAGAACAGATTTGAAAAATTCTTCTTCACAGCTATGTCTGAACCTCAGCATAGATGGTGAAACTGGCGTCAAGGATCTTGATCACATCATTTTTTATGATGGCTGTTGGTAGTGGAGTCAAAACTGGTGAAAGGTTCAAGCAGCCCATTTAGTTCTGCATCATTCTCTGACTAAAATGACCAAAGTTCAGAGATTTTTTTTCCATCTTTGGTCATACCTCTTAAAAAAAAAAAAGCCTCTGCAATGCCAGAAAGTACCTATGAAATTATAATCTGGTAACTAT
>NW_010441448.1:0-291 GCF_000710305.1 Buceros rhinoceros silvestris | reverse complement strand
TGTCCTGGAGTGTCTGAGTACTGGGGTACCCGTGTACCAGGGGTACATGAGTACTGGGGTACCTGAGTAGTGGGGTACCTGTGTGCTGGGGCACCTGGGAATCAGGGGTACCTGCCCCCACCCCCCACCCCCCGCACTGGCCCAGCTTCCAAGCTGCTATAAAACCATCCCAAGGGATGAGGTGACAAATGGGGGCCCTAGCAGGAACAGCAAAGGGCCCCTCCCCAGCAAGGGGGGATGGTGGCCCACTGCTGTCTCCTTTGCACCCCCCTGGCCAGAGGGCACTGGGTA
>NW_010441447.1:0-291 GCF_000710305.1 Buceros rhinoceros silvestris | reverse complement strand
GCTCTAGGGACACAGGGACATGGATAAGGTGGCATGGGGACACATGGACATGGGGACACATGGCCATGGAGACATGGGGACGTGGGGACGTGGGGACACAGGGACATGGAGACACGCAGATGTGGAGACTGCTCTAGGGACACGGGGACATGGGGAAGCAGTGGCACGAGGACATACGGACATGGGGACATGTGGACAGGGCGGCAGGTGATGTGGGGACACACGGACATGGGGACACACGGACATGGGGATATGGTGATAGGGGGACATATGGAGAGGGGGACATGGGGG
>NW_010441446.1:0-291 GCF_000710305.1 Buceros rhinoceros silvestris | reverse complement strand
TGCACAAGAACTACTGGGAAACTGGTGGGAGACACATTTAAAATAAACAAACAAAATTGTTCCTTTATGCAACTGGTCACAGACCTATGAAACTCCTTGTTGAAGGACGTTACCATGTAAGATTACTCCTCAGACCAGAAAATAGCCTGAGAGCAGGAGAAAAGTTGAGAGAAATATCACAGACACGCTGTGCTTGCTCTAATTCAGGCCTCCTCTTGTGGCCACTGTTATAGACAGGAGGTGGATGGTCCCAGGGGCTGGGTGAAGACACTTGTATTCTGGTTTGTAGGG
>NW_010441445.1:0-291 GCF_000710305.1 Buceros rhinoceros silvestris | reverse complement strand
GTGGTGGAATTGGGCATGTGGTTTTCTTCGCTCTGATTGTTCTAAGTTTCAGAAGCCTGGAGAACTTTTCTCCAGAAAGTTATGAGACATTTTGTCTCTAAATAGTTTTCTTCATTGGTCATGCATTGGTCATATCACAGCTGACCTACAAAAGCCTTCTGTCTGCGGAAACATTTCAAGACTATTTGGAAGCTTCCAACTCATTGTTACTTGCCTGCCAAGCAGCTTCTATGAAGAAAGCAAGAATATCAAACCTCTGGGAGCTCTTCCTAGCCACGAGCTGAACCTGTG
>NW_010441444.1:0-291 GCF_000710305.1 Buceros rhinoceros silvestris | reverse complement strand
TGGTTGTTGTTTTGTGTGTGTGAAGGGGGGGGGGGGGGGTTGCACAAATTTTAAAGTTTTACTGGTGTCATCCATGTGCGATAAAATTACTTTCCCATAATATTTTAACAAATGCAATTTCATAATTCTCTTCACCAGGTCTCTAATATCTTTGCTCCTCAGTTTCTGTGATGCATGTAATGCATAACATTTATTACCTCATAGAAAGATTTTGGGAACAAGTTCATGTTTGATGCATTTAGCTTTGATCACTATTACAGGACCACTTAAGAACAGGGCAGAAATACAAAA
>NW_010441443.1:0-291 GCF_000710305.1 Buceros rhinoceros silvestris | reverse complement strand
TTGTTCCTGTTTTATTGTGGTGTCTTCATGATGACTCAGCTGAGTGTTGCCTGGACTGTAATCCTGTAGGCCTGGAGCAGCAAAGCACCACTGCCTGCTCCTGTTCCTCTGCTGCTGCTGCCAATCACGCTGTGAGCAGGCGGCAGCAAGTCCGTATGGAAGAGGGACTCCAATGCCTTCTGCAGAGTGTGTGTTTTGGATGTCAAGGGAATGTTCTCATTGAAAATACTGTGGTGTGACCTTAACGGTGTTTGACTGGGTGACGGGTGGCTCGTGCTTTTGGAGGAGAGG
>NW_010441442.1:0-291 GCF_000710305.1 Buceros rhinoceros silvestris | reverse complement strand
GAAGGACTTGGGGGTATTGGTGGATGAAAAATTGAGTGTGAGCCAGCAATGTGCACTCAGCACCGTAAGCCAATCGCATCCTAGGCTGCATCAAAAGAACCAGGAAGTAACCAGGAAGTCGAGGGAGGTGGCTTTCCCCTTCTACTCTGCTCTCAGGAGACTCCACCTGAAGTACTGTGCTCAGTTCTGGGGCCCCCGCGTAAGAAAGACATGAACCTGCTTGAGAAGGTCCAGAGGCGGGCCATGAAGATGATCAAGGGGCCAGGCTGACAGTTGGGGTTGTTGTGCCTA
>NW_010441441.1:0-291 GCF_000710305.1 Buceros rhinoceros silvestris | reverse complement strand
CCCCATGCCAGTCGGGCACCCCGACCTTCCGAGGTGCCCAAGGAACTCTTGTCACCAGCCCCAGAGGTCACCGGCACCCACCACCTATGTGCTTCCCCATCTCTGGCTTTCACCCTGTAATCCCGGAGGGCCTTTACACGAGGTGAAACCTTCCCGCACCGCCCCTCGGCGGGGAACAGGGATGGAAGCGGCACCAGGCGGAAGAAGCCCTCGGGAGCCAGCGAGGCCCTGCTGGGTGGGGTGACAGTCCCCATGCTGCCACCCCGGGTTTTCAACAGCGAGCCCAGAAGC
>NW_010441440.1:0-291 GCF_000710305.1 Buceros rhinoceros silvestris | reverse complement strand
AATATTTCCAGTAGTTTGAGATATCATGTAGAATTCAATGAAAGCTGTTAAATTTGCCTCTTGGCTAGTGGCTTTCTGTTCTTCCACCACCCCTCTGCGTGGTGGCATTGGCAGTGTTTCCTCAGTGGGCGTCAGGAGATGGTCAGATCTTCCATGAGGGCAGGTAAGGCGTAGGAAAGACTGAGACATAAATTAAACTCTCTGTACAGTACTGTGAAGTATTGTACACGGATGTCTTGAAGGTGCTGTGTAAATATGTATTGCATACAGTGAATTGTGATTTTTTTTTTT
>NW_010441439.1:0-291 GCF_000710305.1 Buceros rhinoceros silvestris | reverse complement strand
CTGGGGTCATTGGTATGGTCACTGGGGTCTCTGGGAGGACACTGGGGACACTGTGAGAGTCGCTGGTGACACTGGTGTCACTGGGAGGGTCACTTGTGTCACTGGGAAGGTGTCTCTGGGGTCATTGGGAGGGTCACTGTTGTCACTGGGAGGGTCACTGGTGTCACTGGGAGGGTCTCTGGTGTCACTGGGAGGTCACTGGTGTCGCTGGGCGGTCACTGGTGACACTGGTGGCCCCGGGCGGTGACGGGTGGCCCCGCGGTGGTGCAGCACCGGCACTTCTCGGAGTCG
>NW_010441438.1:0-291 GCF_000710305.1 Buceros rhinoceros silvestris | reverse complement strand
CCACCCAAACCATTCTATAATTCTGTGATTCCATGAAAATTTGAGGTCTCTGGACTTTTACTGAGGTTTTGTGGATGTCCAAGAACTGACTCGATGTCTCTTGTGTGACGGTGACCACTGTTGATCCTTCCCATCCAGGCAAGAACTGGGATCTGAGCGCAGCCCTGAGTGACTTTGAACAGCTCAGGCAAGTGCACGCCGGCAACTTACCCCATTCCTTCAACGAAGGACGCGGCCTCAAACCGCCCGAGAGAGAGGCAGCCCGGCCCGGGCGACCGCCGCCCCCGCGGC
>NW_010441437.1:0-291 GCF_000710305.1 Buceros rhinoceros silvestris | reverse complement strand
AGAGGTGCAGCCTGATGGGCTGCTGAGCAAGGGGACAGGCAGAGGCTGGGGAGCAGAGAGATTTCATAAGGAAGAAACGAGCATTAGGAGCAGCAGTCCAGAAATTTGCCCTGTAAAGGGAGTCCAAGACCTTCTCCCATCTTCCACGGTGGTGTAGAACACGGAGAACAGGAATGCTAGGAGCAGGATGAAGGAGCAAGACCATGAGCAAAACTACAACAAGCCAAAGACTCAATCGAGGCCAGAAGAGAAAAGGCAAAAGGAGAAAGGCAAGGAGAAGGCAAAGGCGCT
>NW_010441436.1:0-291 GCF_000710305.1 Buceros rhinoceros silvestris | reverse complement strand
CTTTCAGATTTGGCTTGTTTATGTTTAATATCTTCAGTTGTTTTCTCTGATCCTCCAGTAGAGGGAAAGCTTCTGGAACTCATTGTGGTCACCATTGATTAATCCTTTTCTGTCTGCGCTGGCCGTATCTTACACCGATGTACCTCTGTGCTCAGTGGCAGCAGGAGGTTCTTGTTGGAAGGCTCCCCGTGACGCCTTTGGCGGCTCTGCAGCGTTCAGCACCAACTCCTGGCAGCAGGGGCTCGCCAGTAAAGACTGGGCATTCGTTTCTGTTCTTGTTTTGCTTTCCTC
>NW_010441435.1:0-291 GCF_000710305.1 Buceros rhinoceros silvestris | reverse complement strand
GTAGGAGAGCTACTGCAGCAAAGAGGTTGGAGCCAGGAGTGCACAAAGTGCTACAGGATGACGTCAATGTGGTTAACTTTATAAAAACAAGCCCTCCAGACTGCAGCATCTTTACCAGCCTTTGCAATGAGATGGTGAGGGGGAACGGACCATGAAAATCTCTTGCCCCACACAGAGCTTTGCTGGTTATTTTGTGGCAAAGTGTGTCAAGGAGTTGTCAAGTTTTACACATTTTTCTTTTACAAAAAGACAAGTGTGCCAAATTTGCTGACCTCTGTGGTGATGACAGGT
>NW_010441434.1:0-291 GCF_000710305.1 Buceros rhinoceros silvestris | reverse complement strand
CCAATAGCAGCAACTGGCCGCTGGTGGCTCAGTCCCTGATGAGGAACTGAGAGGTGAAAGCGGGAGGTTGGGGTTTGCCCGGGAAATGTTCCCCAGAGCAAACGTTTCAGCCTGTCTTACTCTCCCCACAGCTGAGTTCAAATGCAGGCCCGGGCAGTTCCAGTGCTCCACTGGGATATGCACCAACCCAGCCTTCATCTGTGACGGAGACAACGACTGCCAGGACAACTCAGACGAAGCCAACTGTGGTATGTTCCCCACCTTCCCTCGCCACTCTCAAACCCCAGCAGG
>NW_010441433.1:0-291 GCF_000710305.1 Buceros rhinoceros silvestris | reverse complement strand
CCCACCAGGATAGGTTGGTTTTCAAGGCAGTAAGGAAAAGAGGACACAGACGGGCTGGTGGCACAAGCCTGCTTCTGATGCGTAGGTTTTGTAAGAGGCAGATACCGTCGGTGGTGATTTGTGTACCAGCGAAATGGTTCTTCGTGTGCAAAATGGTTTTGAGAAGGGTTTGAGATGCAGTTGCTTCTGCTTTGGCAACAGGACCAAAGGCTTGAAGTCCAGGAGGAAGAGAGACACCGCGCCACTGTGTCCTCGCTCCAGGAAGAGGGCTGTGCAAGGCCAGCTGCGACC
>NW_010441432.1:0-291 GCF_000710305.1 Buceros rhinoceros silvestris | reverse complement strand
ATTTTGGGATCTTTCCATTTTGAAATTGCACCAGAAGAAAGAGGTGAATCACGGGAAACCTCATGGAAAATGGTGCCTCAGTTCCTCAAGCAATGAGAAGCTAACGTACTTTGGCAACACAAAGACACCGCCAGGACCCATACGAAAAGCAGATCTTTCTCCGTCTGGTATCACCAGACGTCTCATCCCTGGGGTCTGAAAAAGAGATATATATACTTGTGTGAGTATTCAAGGGTCATCTTTACCTCGCTTGTGAAGTTTTTCTTCTGCTCAGAGAAGACATGACCACCC
>NW_010441431.1:0-291 GCF_000710305.1 Buceros rhinoceros silvestris | reverse complement strand
CCATTTCCCTCTTCAAATCTAGTTTAAAGCTATTTTGATTACCCCTGCCAACTCCTGTGCTAAAAACCTTCTCCTCCTTTGAGACATTTGTACCCCATCTGTAGCTAGCCATCCTGGTGTCCTGTAAACTGACCCATCATCAGAAAACCCAAAGTCCTGCTGTGCTGGTTGGAGCTTCGTATTGGTGTGATGGGTCTTCTGTTTCTTCTTATTATTGGCGGCAGCTGAAGGGATAGAGAACACCATTTGTGCTCCTAGTTCCTTGACCAGTTGTCCCAAGGCCCTGAAGTC
>NW_010441430.1:0-291 GCF_000710305.1 Buceros rhinoceros silvestris | reverse complement strand
GGGAGCTCAACCCAGCAATCCCGCAGTGCAGAGAAAGGGAAGAGCTCGGGCACCTTCTCGCGGAGCCGGCTGGGCCGGGATGCTGCAGAAACGGAGGGGGGAAAAACCGACCCTCATGAGCTGAGCATCCTGCCTCTGCTCTCAGGAACTTTGCCAATGCACCATTGAACTTGTCAGGAACTATTACAACAAAATTAAGAACCAGTAGCAATTTTCTTGCATTCGGGATCCTCTGCTTTATAAAGTAAATTATTAATGCATTTTTTTTCTCCGTTAAGCAGTTATTTGCAG
>NW_010441429.1:0-291 GCF_000710305.1 Buceros rhinoceros silvestris | reverse complement strand
CCCTCCCCTCCCCTCTTGCCACGGAACCACGGGCTTCTCAAGCTGAAAGGTCTCAACCCTTGAGATCTTCTAGAAAACTGGGTCGGTCCTGTCTGCTGGAGCTTCTCCTGGGGTGACAGTGACCCCTCCAGACCCTGTGCAGATGTTCCGTCCTCTTTCTGTCGAGCAGACGGTGCTGCACGTCACCAGCCTCTGGAGAAGGCCCCGTGGGCTGCTTCACCTCCACCCACAGCCCCACCTCCCCATGGGCTGGTTCTTCAAGCTCTGGTGCCAGACCAAGCTCCTCCGTGT
>NW_010441428.1:0-291 GCF_000710305.1 Buceros rhinoceros silvestris | reverse complement strand
CAGGGGTGGAACAAAAACAATTTAATGGACAGAGCAATAAACCTGTAAATCGATCACTTAAATAGGACAGGTGATAAGAGAGAGAGGAGAGATAGATATCAATAAGTACGTAAACAAGTATATACAAGTAAACATACATTCTCTCCTGTTTGTCCCACATCCCCAGTTGACAAACAAAGCCCAGCCCCCTGCCACGCAGCTGCCACCTGAGGGGGGCAAGTGAAGGGGAGAAAGGGAAAAGAGAGTCACAGCCCGTTAATCCTCAGAAGTTTCAGTCCAAGAAACTCCTTT
>NW_010441427.1:0-291 GCF_000710305.1 Buceros rhinoceros silvestris | reverse complement strand
GCCTCCCCAGGAGCGAGTGCGCCCGAGGAAGAGCTCGCTGCGGGTTGGAACACGGGGCCGGAGCAGCTGAAGTTCAGCTTCTTCCTCCCCAGGGGCCAACAAAACCAGTGCAGAGCCCCCGAATCCCAGTTCCAGCTCAGCCAGGGAGCAGCGGCAGCAGCCCAGGGGCCGCGGCACGGGCTGGCATCAGCCCAGCTGCCTCCCTCGGGGGGTCCCGTCCTTCCTCTGCCCCGGCGGTGCTCGGTTCTGGGGAGGGAGAGGCGGCGTTCGGGGGCTGGGAGATCTTTCAGG
>NW_010441426.1:0-291 GCF_000710305.1 Buceros rhinoceros silvestris | reverse complement strand
GGCTAAAATGCACTATAATATTTGGTTGACTTCAGGAACAGTATCCTTAGTACATCACAAAATACATTTTGATATCCCAAAGAAGCAAGACTTGCAAGTAGGCATTTTGAACATAACTAATCTACAGCTACAAATTTCTACTCTTGATAGCATTTACCTTTTTGGGGGGCCAGTATCCCAGTCTTCAAAAGGATAAAAGCAGAGTAGAACCAGTATAACATATACACAGAAGTCCGTATTGTAAAGGCTATAAAGATTTGTTGCACACTGCAAAGCTGCCTTCTGCACCTT
>NW_010441425.1:0-291 GCF_000710305.1 Buceros rhinoceros silvestris | reverse complement strand
TGTTGAAGAAGTTTGTGGAGGACTGTCTCCTATGAGAAGGACCCCAGGCTGGAGCAGAAGAGTGTGAGAAATCCTCTTCCTGAGGAGGAAGGAGCGTCAGAGTCAACATACGATGAACTGACCTCAACCCCCATTGCCCTGTGCCATTGCGGTAGAGAGAAAGTAGAGAAAATCAAAAGTAAAGTTAAGCCTGAGGAGAAGGGAGGGATGGGAGGAAGGTGTTTTTAAGATCTGGGTTTATCTGTCATTATCCTACTCTGATTTAATTGGTAATAAATTAAACTAATTTCC
>NW_010441424.1:0-291 GCF_000710305.1 Buceros rhinoceros silvestris | reverse complement strand
TCCTTTTAGCCTGTTTCTGTCCTCGCCTTTTTACCTGCAGCGGAAGAAATGCCCGCTGCAGCCGCCTCCAAGCAGACCCCAGCCCAGCTCCTGCTCAGAGCCGTGCGGTAGGTTTGCTGGCTCTGCCCTGCCTTGCTTCGCTCTGTGAACCTGCGCGTCCCAGCCCAAACCTCGGGCACCGTATTTATCGTTTTTGGGAACAGAGGCCATGCCTTTCCCGTGGATCTTGCTCAGGGAGACGTCCAGAGCCACCGCTGCCCACTCCGAAGCCGGTTTGCCTGCTCCCAGCCT
>NW_010441423.1:0-291 GCF_000710305.1 Buceros rhinoceros silvestris | reverse complement strand
GGCAGAGGTGACGTGCCGCGGTCCGGGCGGTCCTGGCTGTGGGCATGGCCGGGTCACCCCAGCCTGCATCTCCACCTCGCTACGGCATCATCCTGCCACCGCGGCTGGAGAGCCTCTCCCTGCCGTACTCCCCCACCATGACGGGGGTGATGTGGCCCACGGGATGGTAGCCATGGTTTGGGAGAGGGGCTGGAGTCCCTTCCCACCCCTGAGGCTGCGGGCAGGGGTGAGGCATCCCTGGCCTCAGTGGGGACAGCACGGTCCTGCCCCACGCCGGGTGTGTTTGGGGGG
>NW_010441422.1:0-291 GCF_000710305.1 Buceros rhinoceros silvestris | reverse complement strand
TGATTCTATAGGATTCGGTGAAATTAATGTCAACATACATGAAAGTTAAAATACATCTATTTTTCTTATTACAGAGAAAGAAAAGGATATCATAAAATCACAGCATCATAAAATCACAGAATCCTAAAATCACTTTTCTTCACTTAGCCAAAACAGGCTCGTCTTATCTCCACAGGACTCCCTCTTTTAGCTGTTCTTTAGGCCAGCTCAAGGAACCTCTATTCCTAGAGGTAACACAGGAATCTCGGGTTTGCAAAGATACCCATCCAAGCCGTGAGCAGCCAGTTTCTC
>NW_010441421.1:0-291 GCF_000710305.1 Buceros rhinoceros silvestris | reverse complement strand
AGGAGTCCGAGGCGCTGCTTCTGCTTCCTCTGCTCCGTCATCTGGAAAATTAAAAGAGTTTGCTCATTAGGCCCAGCCGCTTCCTGTGCGTCAGCTCGCCGAAGGGCCCGGTGCTGCCCGTTGTGGTTAGCGCGTACTCTGAAACCCACTTTCTACGAGAAACGCTCCTCCGTCTGCGGTGCCAAGTGCTAACGGATGAGCCAGGCAGCCGCAGCCCCGTGCCCTCGCCGGGGACCACCAGGAACCTGCTGGCGCGGCTGACGCTGTTCTGCAGCGGAGAGCCAGGCGGCC
>NW_010441420.1:0-291 GCF_000710305.1 Buceros rhinoceros silvestris | reverse complement strand
AACGAGAACTCGGGAACAACCCGGGAAACCCAGACGAGCTCCCCCGGCACCCGCTAGACACCGAGCGGCGTCACGGTACGAACGCGAGGGAGACTCTGGGTCAGCCCAGGCCCACAGCTACCAGCGCCCAGCCAGGGCACGACTCGGCGCAGCGGGCACTGCCACACTGGGAGGAGCAGGGAAGCAGCAGCACCCTGCCAGAGCCTGCCCCATCACCCCCCCAACACGACCACCACCCTGTACCTGTGCTGCCGCAGCGTCCTGCTCTGCCCACAGGCCCCTGCCCTCCCC
>NW_010441419.1:0-291 GCF_000710305.1 Buceros rhinoceros silvestris | reverse complement strand
CCCCCATCGAGCCGCAGCGCGGATCCCTGCGAAGCTGCAGGCTGGCTGTCCTCACAAACCCGGCTCCCCTGCGGACCAGGGGATTACGGGCTTAGATTAACACCACGCTGCTGCCAACATCCCTTGAATGAAGCGTCCGGTCCCACGGAGCTGGGTCCAAAGGTCAGTTTTGCTAAGGAAGCAGCCCAGGTAAGGCAGGGCACCAAATACCATTTATTTCCTGAACCGTGCTGCCGTGCAGGATAAAAAGTCTTTTAATGGAAGCACAAGGAAGGAGATTACGGGCCAGTG
>NW_010441418.1:0-291 GCF_000710305.1 Buceros rhinoceros silvestris | reverse complement strand
GCAGTGACTTGACTCAGCAAGTCACTGTGTTAGTGAATGGGGTCAGAAGAAGCCGCCTCTGTCTCCAGCTGAAATGGTGGTTCCAGAGCTAGCGGCCAAGGAAGCAGCAGTGGTGCGGGGAGGCATAGCGGGGAGTGGGGGACGCCCCAGTAACTGCTGGGAGGAATGGCCCTGCTCGGGCTCCTCCCGGGCGGGCACAGGAGGGTCACGTCAGCCCTGTGAGAGGAGGGTGATGCCCGCTGCCGTGAGCCAGCAGCACGCTGCGGGGAGCAGCGTTCACACTGAGGGGGC
>NW_010441417.1:0-291 GCF_000710305.1 Buceros rhinoceros silvestris | reverse complement strand
TTCCCCTTTGGCTGGGGAACACTGATTGTGGGCCAGAGCAGAGAGCTCTCGCTGCCCTTGGCTGCGGGGTGGCTCTGGCGCCTTTTCCCCGCGGGCAATGATGCCCTTGGGGACTCCTCCGAGATGGGCCCCCGTGCTCCATAACTAGGAAGGCAGGCCTGTGTCTGACGGAGGGGGGAGTATTTTCCGCGCCGCTCCTCGGCAGGAGGGCGACCGCAACTCCCCGGGTGTGTACGCGCACTCGCCGGCAGCGGCGGCCGCGCTCACTCGCGCAGCACACGGACACCTGCC
>NW_010441416.1:0-291 GCF_000710305.1 Buceros rhinoceros silvestris | reverse complement strand
GGGACCCAATGGGACATGGGCACTCCTGGGCGCCCGGAGGGGTGGGAGAGGGCGACCGCGTGGATAAGGGAGCCCTTGGGCACCCCAAAGGATAGGGCACCCCATGGGCACCCCGAGGGATGGGGCACCCCATGGCACAGGGGGACCCTCTGGGCACCCCAAGGGCTTGGGCACCCCAGGGGACAGGGGGGTTCTATGGGCTAGGGGCACCCTTGGGCACCCCGAGGGCTGGGAAACCCCATGGGAAACGGGGACCCCGGGGACACGGGCACTCCTGGGCAGCCGGAGGGG
>NW_010441415.1:0-290 GCF_000710305.1 Buceros rhinoceros silvestris | reverse complement strand
TTGAAATTGGAAGATGTTTTTAATTTATTATTTGCAACAGTACAGAGTCAATCCTGGACATGTTGAAGATGGCTTTAGGGTTCCTGAACAAAGTTCCAGAATACAACCATCATGTAATAGAGTCAAGAGTAGATTTTCGTCTGTTTTTATCTTTTACGAAGATATTTCATTTTGGAAATCTGCTCACAGCCATAAAGGAAGACTGTTATTCTGGATTTTACTCGGGCATACTGGTATTATCAGCTCCATTAATAAATATTAAGAACAACAGACAAACCCCAAAGCATCGG
>NW_010441414.1:0-291 GCF_000710305.1 Buceros rhinoceros silvestris | reverse complement strand
CAGGAGAGCCGCCTTCCACCGAACGCGCGGGGAGGCTGCACTGTCTTCGGGAGGCCGGTCAGAAACGCTGCGCAGTTTGGCTTTCTGGGCATCACAAACAGGACCATGGTCTCCGAGGGGCTGCTGTCACCGCCAGCACGTGCAGCCTGGCCACGGGCGAGCAGCGCCGTGCTCATCAGCAAGGCCACGCCGGGCATTCCCAAGAAACGTGGCCATCGGAACCGTGCGTCACTTTCCGAGGCCTGGAGCTGAGGTTGGGCGGTGTTTTGGCTGGAGAACCAGCTCTGTTCT
>NW_010441413.1:0-291 GCF_000710305.1 Buceros rhinoceros silvestris | reverse complement strand
CTTGCAGTATCATTCCTGCCCACATGAAAGAGTAACAGTGGAGAGTAGTCGGAGCTCTTGACGAGTGGTGGCACCCTCTCGGAAAGGTCTCAGATCTTAGCTTTTGGAAGGCACCATACTTCTCGTGACTCCCTGTCAGACCAGCAGACAGCTGCCTCAGTTCCCCCTCACAGAGAGTCACCCACTACGAGCACCTGTCGTGCTATACCCACTGTGTGCTGCTGGTACAGTTCCTCCCCGCAGACCTCGCTCGTGGGCGTTATAGGTGTTAAAGCTTCATATCTGGTTTTG
>NW_010441412.1:0-288 GCF_000710305.1 Buceros rhinoceros silvestris | reverse complement strand
TCCAAGCTGTCCATCTGACAATCTCTGACACACTGTGATAACCTCCAACGATCTCTGATGTGCTGCGAGAACCTCCAACACCCCCCGACGATCTCTGACGAGTTGTGATAATCCCCGACGCTCCCTGACGATCTCCAATGCGTTGTGATAACCCCCGACACTCTTCGACGATCTCCGACGCGTTGTGATAATCCCTGACGCTCTCCGACGCATGATGATAATCTCCAGCAGGCACTGGCGAGCTCCAATGGCCTTGTCCCTCTCCTTGCCCCTTTCTCAGGGCAGAGA
>NW_010441411.1:0-291 GCF_000710305.1 Buceros rhinoceros silvestris | reverse complement strand
GTGTTTAAAAAGTGGCCGTGTCCATCGGTGTTTGCAAACGGGACAGCTAACCAGGCGTGAAGAGCAGAAAGAGAAGCTGTTTCCTCGGCAGAGCGGCCGTGTACGCCCCACTGGTGGGGAGCCTGGGTACCTGGCTGGTCGGCCGGGAGAAGGAGGCTGTGAGCTACCTAACACAAGGGAGGCATCTCCGTGCCTGTCTCTTGTCCGTGTTTCTTTAGCCAGGGAGCTTCCTGGTCACAGATATATCGATTACCCTTCTGTGCAGTAAAAACGACCAAATACTAGAGACGA
>NW_010441410.1:0-290 GCF_000710305.1 Buceros rhinoceros silvestris | reverse complement strand
CCTGAAACGAGATGGAGGCTGTGCAATCTTCTCTCCTTCACATTCCCGCTGTTCTTTAAGGAAAAGGAGAAATACCTGCTACAAAGACAGATTTCCTCTAACTACCTCAAAAAGTTGGACAGCAAGAAATCCCACAGTTTTAATTCAAGCACCCTCCCTTGGAACTGGTATTTGCGGATGCACCCTGTGTACCAACCTGTAGCATTTTTGTGCTCGTTCCCTTCTCTGTTAAACTCCAATTTTGCTTTTTGCAACAACCAGAATTAGGCATCACGCTGGAGAGAAGCACT
>NW_010441409.1:0-290 GCF_000710305.1 Buceros rhinoceros silvestris | reverse complement strand
GGGAGCTGCCTGCGCCGAGGCTGGGGGGGGTCTGTCATCCCTGTCGGTTTGAGTTGGGATTGGGAGGAGCTGGATGCACAGAGAATCGTCTGGGGCTGTTGCTGGCGCTTCTCGTCTGCTGCTGCCGCGCAGCCCTGGTGCTGAGCGTCCGCTCCCGCTTTTCCCCAAAGGCATCCACAACGTGGAAGGGATCGCTGTGGACTGGATGGGGAACAACCTCTACTGGACGGACGATGGCCCCAAAAAGACCATCAGCGTGGCTCGGCTGGGGGAGGGGCGCCACGACGGCG
>NW_010441408.1:0-290 GCF_000710305.1 Buceros rhinoceros silvestris | reverse complement strand
GGCCTATGAGAAGGATGGGGACAGTCTTTTTTACAGGGCCTGTTGCAACAGGGCAAAGTGTAACAGTTTTAAACTAAAAGAGAAGAGATTTAGACCAGATGTAAGGAAGAAACTTTTTGTTTTGGGGATGGTGAAACACTGACACAGGTTGCCCATAGAGGAGGGAGATGCCCCATCCCTGGCAATATTCAACGTCAGGTTGGACAGGGCTTTAAGCTACCTGATCTTGATTAAGATGTCTCTGCTCACTGCAGGTGTGTTGGACTAGATGACTTTGAAAGGTTCCTTCC
>NW_010441407.1:0-290 GCF_000710305.1 Buceros rhinoceros silvestris | reverse complement strand
CCCGCCATGAGTGGAGAGGCTCCGGGGCCTGCGGGATGATGTTCCCCATGAGACGAGGCGGTTCCTGACTGCCTGGAGCCCCCCAGCACAAGCAGGGTCACCCCCGCAGGCACCCATCCCCTGCTCTGGACAGGGCTGAAGACAGAGCTGAAAACCCAGGCCCCCTCCTGCAGCCGCCCATGGTTATCCCCTTGATCCTGCTGGGAAAATCCAAGCACCCCCCCAAAACACCCACCAAGAGCCACCCCCCAAGCCCAGCCTTCCTCCGCTCGCCAGCCGGCACCTGACTT
>NW_010441406.1:0-290 GCF_000710305.1 Buceros rhinoceros silvestris | reverse complement strand
CTGCAGCGCTGGAGGAGCTGGTAGCATGGTGCAGCACGGTGGCCAGAGGGTCAGGGTCTGCGTGTCCTCTGCCAGCCCGGGCAGGACCCTGCGGATGTTTTTATCCTCAAAACTCTCAAAGATCTCATTACTCATGAAGGCAGCAAACAGGCCCTCACAGTGCACGTAACCCGACTTCCTTTGACAGGAGCATGGTGTGGGGGGTTCGGAGGGCAGGGATGAGATTCGCCCCGCGGGGTTAGACGCATGTTTGTGCAGCTGGCCCACAGGACCACAGCCAGCAGCCACGG
>NW_010441405.1:0-290 GCF_000710305.1 Buceros rhinoceros silvestris | reverse complement strand
GCGGAACTTCCGCAGCAGCAAGAACGGCTGGGGCTACTTCAGCGTGGCGGCGGCCGGTGGGCTGCACGAGTTTGCCGATTCCCAGTTCGGGCACTGCTTCTCCTGGGGAGAGAACCGGGAGGAGGCCATCTCGTGAGTGCGGCGGGCTGGGGCCAGGGGTGGGTGTCCTTGGGAGGACTCAGTACCTGAGCTGGGAAAAGGGGCTTTTATCCGAGAGGAGCAGGGTGGTGCTGCTGTGCTGAGCAGCTTGTGCGTGCTGCAGCGGCTGCCTTGCTCAAGCCACGGCCTTC
>NW_010441404.1:0-290 GCF_000710305.1 Buceros rhinoceros silvestris | reverse complement strand
AAAAGCCGACGGGGCAGAAAGCCCCGGCTGAGCACGCACGGGACACGGTCCCGCTCGACGGGACAGGATGGTGGCCCTGGCACACGGTGACGAGCAAGCAACGGGTCCTGGGCTAGTGGGTTGTAACACCAGCACCGCTGTGATGGCAGCAATGTCTGGGTGCTGGGTACTGGACTGCACCTGCAGCATCCCCCAACCCCCTCCATCTGCATGGCACAGGGTGGGCATCTCGGTGCGGGAGCCAGTGTGGCCAGCCCGGCGGGGGGGGGCCCCGCACCCTGGGCCGCGCG
>NW_010441403.1:0-290 GCF_000710305.1 Buceros rhinoceros silvestris | reverse complement strand
TCACATGGTCCCGGCTCCCCCCGGGAAGCAGGAGGGCTCTGCTCCGGCAAAGGAAAGGGCAGATGTCAGCTGGGGGGGAGCGGAGCGCTGATGCTTTCCCCCGGCTTTTATTGCCAAGCTGGGGGGGCTGTTAGGAAGCGCTCCATGAGAACCCCTCAGACCCACTGAGAGCGGTTTGACCCCAAAATATGCACCAGAAATTTTTCAGTCAGCCTCCAAAATAGCAGGACTGCTTGGCTAGGGGTCACACCTGGCAGGGTGACGCTGGGGTGCTGGCAGGGACCTTCTTG
>NW_010441402.1:0-290 GCF_000710305.1 Buceros rhinoceros silvestris | reverse complement strand
CTCCAGCAAGAAAACCTGAAAAAGGCTAATCCAGAATAATGAATAACCTGCTCATCATGGCACTCTCCTCTCATGCTAGGGACCACAATGCTACACATAAAATACAGTTTCTTTCTCACTACTGGTTTTGATCAGGAACTCACTTAGGGAGCTAAGGCACTTTGCCAGCAAAATCTTTCTTATACTGGCAAAAACCAATAAAGACCTTCTGTTTCAATTAAGTGCATTTTCCAACTAAAATAAAACAAACAAAGCATTTTGTTGAGGTGCTGGATCGTGTTCAGAGAAGG
>NW_010441401.1:0-290 GCF_000710305.1 Buceros rhinoceros silvestris | reverse complement strand
AGGGCAAGTCCTGCCTGACCAACCTAGTGGATGAAGTAACTACATCAGTGAACAAGAGAAGAGCTATAGATGTCATCTATGTGTATTTCTGTAAAACCCTTGACATGGTCCCCCCCACACCCTTCTCTAAATTTGAGATTAATTTGATGGGTAGACTGTTCGAGGGATAACAAATTGGTTGGATGGTTTGCAGAAGACACCAAGCTGAGTTGTGCAGTTGATACACCCGAGGGACATGACCTCATCCAGAAGGCCCTGTACAAGCTGGAGAAGTGTGCCTGTGTGAACCT
>NW_010441400.1:0-290 GCF_000710305.1 Buceros rhinoceros silvestris | reverse complement strand
TAATTCCTGCTCCTTCACACTCATGTTACTGTCACGGAAAAATAACAGAACTAAAAAGTCACTGAAGTGACTTCTTCTAGGCAGGGTTCTGAAATACAGCCATTTTCCTCTCTCCCAGTGCATCCCTGATCCTGCCAGCTTCTTTCTCTTTGAAGTGAGGTTTAGGCAAGCAGGCAGCGCAGCCTAATTAGTTTCTTTGATATGGCAGACATATGAGGGGATCGGTTAAACAGCTCCATGATAACCTTACTCACTGAGATTTGTTTTCAAGACACACTGCATGTGGCAGG
>NW_010441399.1:0-290 GCF_000710305.1 Buceros rhinoceros silvestris | reverse complement strand
CCCGCGTTGTGGGCAGGGTCGCTGGGCTGTGGCTGCAGCCACTGAGCTGTGGTTGGGGACACCACGGTACGGCCAGGCTACCTCATCAGGTCTCCTTGTAGGTACAGCCAGGGTCCCCACGCTGCTCCAAGGACTACCGCACTATGGCCACTGTCACCATGTGGGGATAGCGTGCAATGACCAGGGGTAGGGTGTCATCGCACGGGCCACCACGCAGTGGCGAGGGGCTACCTGTGCTATGGCCAGGGCAACCCCTCGGCTGGAAGTACCTGGCCGCTGGCAGGAGGGAG
>NW_010441398.1:0-290 GCF_000710305.1 Buceros rhinoceros silvestris | reverse complement strand
GCTCTCTGTTCAGCTGGATGCTCTGTTCACTCTGCTTGAGAGAAGAGCGCGAGGAGTGGTCCAGGTTCAGCTGCATGTGGAGTACAAGGTGCACTTGGATGCAGCCTGCTCTTCCTTTTTTTCCCCCTCAACCACTTTGTGGTGAGTGTTCAGCAGTGGCCAGATGGTTTCACAGTGGGCAGTCTTTCTCTCTTCCTCCAGGGGCATTGCCTTCTCCTGGCGTTCCTGACCGCTGTGAAGATGGAGCCTGGCTCTTTTTCCTAGCTGGGCTGTCTCCTGGGTAAGTGACT
>NW_010441397.1:0-290 GCF_000710305.1 Buceros rhinoceros silvestris | reverse complement strand
CCGAAAAGAACCCATCCCAAAACCCCAAGCAACGTTACAACAACATATTCACACCTTTTAAACATATTCCCTACAATCAACACAACGAAGCTCAAGGAATTTCAGTTGTATCATCTAAATGGAAAGGTATTACTAAGACTTTTTAAGAGCAACACCTGTAATACAGACAAACCAAAAAAGGTACAGGGCATTTAAGTTTGCCCCGTACTTCTCATTAGGGCAATAACCACTGCAGCGGTATCGGCATAATGAGCAGGGATCAGGTGTCAAACACAAAGTGGGAAGCCTTT
>NW_010441396.1:0-290 GCF_000710305.1 Buceros rhinoceros silvestris | reverse complement strand
CCACCACCTGGAGGACTGCCCTTGTGCAGAGATTTGGCTGCTGAAGGTGCTGTGGGTCCCACAGGGCAGCTGTGCTGAGGCTGTGGGCACCAGTGAAGACTGCCAGCCAGTTCCTCCACCTCCTCTGACCATCTCCTTCAGGTACCTGGTGCGAGCTCGTGTTGTGCTGCTTGTCTGGGGGGATCAGGGAGGTTGGGGGATCTTGGACAGGGGACGGTGTCCCTAGGGGGAGCTGAGGGGGACAGGCTGGTGGGGAGGCCAGCCCTTGGGGCTATCTGTCCATGGGTCTG
>NW_010441395.1:0-289 GCF_000710305.1 Buceros rhinoceros silvestris | reverse complement strand
TAAACCATGTCCCTCAGCACCACATCTATAAGTCCTTTAAATACCTGCAGGAATGGTGACTGCACCACTTCTCTGTGCACCCTGTTCCAGTGCTGTATAATCCTCTCAGTGAAGAAATTTTCCCTAACATCTGACCTAAACCTCCCCTGACACAACTTGAGACAGTTTTCTCTTGTCCTGTATCTTGTTACTTGGGAGAACACATTGACCCCCACTTCACTACAGCCTCCTTTCAGCAGTTGTATGAAGTGATAAGGACTTCCCTCAGCCTCCTTTTCTCCAGGCTAAA
>NW_010441394.1:0-290 GCF_000710305.1 Buceros rhinoceros silvestris | reverse complement strand
GCGGTGGCATTGGTGGAGGGAACGTACAAAGAGGAGGAGGAGGATGACGATGATGAATATGCTGTCAGAAGTCTTGGATGTTGGTGTAGGGAGCCTGCGAAGAGGAGGAGCAGGAGGAGCAGTCAGAAGTCTTTGACGTTGGAGTAGGGAATGTGCCAAGAAGGTGATGATGAGGATGAGGGTAATAATAATGGTGATAATGATAAGGGGGGCCGGTGCACCCCACCCTGGGTGCTTCGTGCACTCCGTCGCGGTGACGACGCTCCCGCCGCCGTTCAAACGGACGTTTG
>NW_010441393.1:0-290 GCF_000710305.1 Buceros rhinoceros silvestris | reverse complement strand
CTGACCAACCTAGTGGCCTTCTACAATGAAACGACTGCATCAGTGGAGAAGGGAAAAGCTATGGATGTCATCTATTTGCATTTCTGTATGACTTTTGACACAGTCCCCCACAATATTCTTCTCTCTAAATTGGAGAGGTATTTGGTGGGTGGACTGTTTGATGGATGAGGAATTGGTTGGATAGTTGTACCAGAGGGCAGTGGTCAATGGCTCAACATCCTGATGGAGATCAGTAATGAGTGGTGCCCTTCAGCCTTGATACTGAGACCAGTGCTGTTTAATATCTTCAT
>NW_010441392.1:0-290 GCF_000710305.1 Buceros rhinoceros silvestris | reverse complement strand
CATTTCACGCTCCAGAGCGGGTTGTTGGGATACTGGGCACAGCCGGGAGGGGAGCGCCGCGAGCTGCTCTCTTCAGCTGCCACCTGAAAAGCCCCTTTCTCTGCCCAGGCTGCTGGAAGAGCTCGAGGGGCTACACGGGAGCACTTGGCGTCCCGCAGCCCCCTCAAACCCAGCAAACCCCAGCAGCTTCCCAGGGGCCAGATGCTTCCCTGCCACACCAGGGAGGTGCCGAGACCCCAGCAGCATCGGGTGACCCCAGGGGCAGCCTGGCCCAGCCCTGCTGCCTGCAG
>NW_010441391.1:0-290 GCF_000710305.1 Buceros rhinoceros silvestris | reverse complement strand
GGGGAGCGGGGGATGCCAGCCCACAGCATCCCCCCACTCCCCGGGCTCTCCCTCTCCAGCAGAGCGCAATTACCACTTCTCCCAACACTGGGGACAGGTGGGGGACGGGGTTGCATCCGTGCCTGCCTTGGCCACGTCCCCAGCTTTGCAGCTTAGCGCTCAAATCAGCTTGCGAGGTGCTGGCTGCTTAGCACCCAAATCCCCAGCCAGGGCTAAAAATAACCCCCCGGGCACAGCGGGTGGCAGCTGGCACCGCTCAGCCCCGCCTTGGCACTGCCGCAGAGGGGCCC
>NW_010441390.1:0-290 GCF_000710305.1 Buceros rhinoceros silvestris | reverse complement strand
TCCCATTGGAATACACATACTGTGATGGGACAGTCTCAAAGTGACACCAACACCTCCAGGAGAGAGTCCCACAGCAGGATCAGTGCTCAGACAAGCAGGCAAGGCAGGGAGGCAGGCCTGCCAGGCAGGCCCTTGGCGAAAGGCAGCATTCACAGCACTGTCCTGCGGACAGCTGTGCCCTGCTCTCTATCCACAGGGAAGATCCGAGATAGTTGAGACCAGCGCTGGCAGTTCCTACTGACGTGAAAAGCAAACACGGCATGTTTGTCCCCAAACCCACAAACTGCTCA
>NW_010441389.1:0-290 GCF_000710305.1 Buceros rhinoceros silvestris | reverse complement strand
AAAATATAGACCTATATTATTATTCATTTCATTTAGAAAGAAAGAGTTATATTAGTCATGATGTCAGAGCTCTGACTCTAAGTTTTTTGTATGAGCTCTGGGTCAAGCAGGAACAGAGCGCAAAGATGTCAGATTTGTGATGTAAGGCCAAAGGGAAGGCGGTGGGGAACTACGTGGGATGAAATTGAGGTGAGGCAAAGCAGAGATGAGCTGAGCAGAAAAAAACATGCTCTGAAAGAAAAAGGGGGTGGGACAGGAGGCGACACAGCCAGCTTCTTCTATCCAGTCTA
>NW_010441388.1:0-290 GCF_000710305.1 Buceros rhinoceros silvestris | reverse complement strand
GGGGGCTGTTGTGGGTCAGGATGTGTTTCAGGGGGCTTATTCGTCCCCAAGCCCCGATGCTCACCCCAGTCCAGGCACCCTGTGTGGGTGGGAAGCACAGCTCACCACCAAGGGGGGCTCAAGACTGGCTCTTTCCCCATCGAAATTCATGTTTCTTCCTCTCCACTGGTGTGATGGGGACCTGGGGGGCCTGGTCCCTCTGTCCCCTCAGCTCAGCGGGTCAGGGGGAAGCCATGAGTCCTGATGGCTGGCTCCCCCTTCCTTGGTGGGGAAGGCAAAGCCCAGGACAG
>NW_010441387.1:0-290 GCF_000710305.1 Buceros rhinoceros silvestris | reverse complement strand
ACGTGAACTTCTATCTAGTAGAAGCTCAGAGGGAAGCCACAGCAACGAGTCAGTAATAAGGAATTTGAATTTTATCCTGTAATACTAGTTTTTTGCTGGCTAATCCATGGTGGCACAGGGGATGGTTGAACTTGGTCGCAGTCATCTGCGAAGAGGTGTGTGGAATCGGAGTGCGTTTGGTTTTAAAGAAACAGACACCATGCCGTGGATCCCGTGGGCCGAGCTGACGCTTAGCGTAGTGGCAGTAGGTATCATACGCCTGTTGAGGAGGATCCTGGAGCATCTCAAAC
>NW_010441386.1:0-289 GCF_000710305.1 Buceros rhinoceros silvestris | reverse complement strand
CCAGGATGCTGGGTTGCATCAACACGGGTGTTACCAGCAGGGACAGAGGAGTTATTATCCTGCTCTACGCAGTGCTGGTCAGGCCACCCCTCCAGCACTGGGTTCACTTGTGGTCCCGCTACGCTCAATAGATATGGACAGGCTAGAGAGGGTCCAGCGGAGGCCACGAAGATGATCAAAACTCTGGGGTGCTGCCACCTGAGGGAAAGCTGAGAGAACGGGGTTTGCTCAGCCCTGAGAAGAGAAGGCTCAGGAGACACCTTATCACCATGTTCCGGTATTTAAAGGG
>NW_010441385.1:0-290 GCF_000710305.1 Buceros rhinoceros silvestris | reverse complement strand
GACCTGAAAACTAATATAGCACATCTACAGTTCTCATTTACTGCTTTTGAAGTGCAGAGATCTGGCCCGTATTTAAAGCTGCTTTCACTAGTGTGGAGTAAATTCCCATTAAATAGAACTTTTAAAGAGCTTATTGCACACTTATTGTTCCTTCTATATTCTTGCAAAGGTTTTCATTTCCCTGTATGCTTAACTGTGCTTTTCTTTTCCTGAGAGATGATTATTTACTTCAGACCCTATGGTCTGTAATTTATCATATGACTTTGTCCTTCTAAAGAAAAAAACCATCA
>NW_010441384.1:0-289 GCF_000710305.1 Buceros rhinoceros silvestris | reverse complement strand
GGCTTGTCATCCCCAGCCCAGGCTGCTGTTGACCCCCCTCCCACACACTCCTTTCCACCTCTCCAGCTCAGTGTCACCACAGAGAGGATTTTTGTCCAGCTCCAGGTGGGGACACCAGAGATGAGCAGTAACTCTGTGCAGACCCACCGGCTCCTGGTCAGTGACAGCAGCTGGGACCAGGGAGAGATATGGATGTACAGGGAGGGGAGGGTGGTTGGAGACACTAGGAACCCATCATGGAGATGCAGTGCAGGGGACATGAATGCACAGTGGGGACAGACACGAAAAA
>NW_010441383.1:0-290 GCF_000710305.1 Buceros rhinoceros silvestris | reverse complement strand
CCCTGCCCGGACTCCCGGCGGCTGTTCTGGGCTTGGATCACTTGTTGTGGGGTGCTGGGACCCCCTTGGGTTGGGGGGAAGCCCAAGCGGGATTCCCCCCCTGCGCCTTGTCCCCAGCACCCTTGGGTGCTCTCGGGGGTGAGCTAGAACACCGGCCGCGGGGTCCTGCGGGATTTTATCCCCTCTTGGTGCCGCATCCCCGCTGCAGCCGCATCCCCAGGAGGGTGTCGGCATGTTGGGGGTCCTGCTGTGCCGGTGGTGGGTGTTTGGGGCTTTCGGTGCCGCACGGA
>NW_010441382.1:0-290 GCF_000710305.1 Buceros rhinoceros silvestris | reverse complement strand
GGATGACATCACATGGTTGGATGACATCACACGGTCAGATGCCATCACACAGTCCATTGGTGCCCTCCATCCACTGCTGGGAACATCCCAATGACACTACAGACAGGCAATGCCACAGTGGCTGGAGATGTGTCACCCCATGCCAGCTTCTGGAGTCGGGGCTGGCTCATGGATGTGCTGCCCAGGCCCATCCCTGTGTCCTCAGCACCCGGGGGTGCTAGAAATTGGCCCCCAGTACCACAGAACGCCCATATCTGACACAACAGGACACATCTGGCTGCCGAAGGGGG
>NW_010441381.1:0-290 GCF_000710305.1 Buceros rhinoceros silvestris | reverse complement strand
AAGTGCCATGGGAGAGGCAGCCCAGAGTGACTGTGAGTCACCCCGGCTTCTCGAAGCTCAGCACCCTTTGACACCGAGCAGCCTGGCATTCTGCCTCCTGCGTTTGGTGCTGGAGCGCCTTGCTGCTGCAGCCAGCCCCCAGGATGGGCCTCTGCTTCTTCCATGCTGTTTCTTGCTGCTTTTAACTTGCAGGGGGGATTCATCTGAATTATAGATGAGGGTTTGCATAATTACTTCTATGACTTTAGCTGGCATGTGTTGTCAGAAGCTAGGCATTGCCTGTTCACAGC
>NW_010441380.1:0-290 GCF_000710305.1 Buceros rhinoceros silvestris | reverse complement strand
GCAATTTAGCCCAAAGTTGTCTGAAGAGTGGGGGCAAAACAGGATTAGCTGCAAATTTTCTATTCACATAGGCTGATTATATACCTGAATGCTTAAAACTGAAATCAAAGATACTTTTATAGCAATGACAGTTGAGTTTTCAATAGTTCACCTCACTCCCGCTTCAGGTGCTTCTTGGCTTTTGTAATTACATTCCATCTTCACCGTATCATAAATAAAACCCGTTTTTTTTCTACACTTCTATTTGTTGATTATTTCCATTTTGTAAAGTGTTTTTCTATACAATGTGC
>NW_010441379.1:0-290 GCF_000710305.1 Buceros rhinoceros silvestris | reverse complement strand
CACACCGCAGAAAGGAGGGACATGTGCGCAGTGTTAAAAAGCTTTTACCAGCTTGGAGGCAAGTGCTGAGGAGTAGCTGTGCATGTGCAGTGCCTCACACCAGCTGGGAAGCTCAGGTCTCCTAGTTATATCTGCAGGCCCATATACTGTCCAGACATTGGTGCTTCATCATACCTTTGTTCTCTACTGTCAGAAGTGTTACACTGCAAATCTTCTGGCCTCCCTAGCATGCATGACTGTAAATCTTCACCTGCGCGGCTGCAAAATTCTCTAAGTATCTCTGAAATTGC
>NW_010441378.1:0-289 GCF_000710305.1 Buceros rhinoceros silvestris | reverse complement strand
AGCGGGGCCCCGGCCCGGGTTCAGCCCGGGGCGAGTCCCCGGGGACCAGGCTCTCCTGGGGGATGCTCCTGCCCATCTGCGCAGCAGAGCGGACTGAGCGCAGCTCGTCCTCCCCACAGTCCCACCCCTGCAGGCAGGGAAGGCGGGTCGCTTCCCAGCTCCACCAGTTATAAAATCAGGTGGGGGAACTGATGCTCTGGCACTAGGCACAAGAGAGCAGAGCCTTAGCAACAGGCAAGAAACCCAGAGGGCTGCTGAGGTTCCCGGTGTCTCAGACCAGTGCCCTGGG
>NW_010441377.1:0-290 GCF_000710305.1 Buceros rhinoceros silvestris | reverse complement strand
CCCAGACACAGAGGTGAGGCTGACAGATGGGGGGTGCCCAGGGTCCTCCTTTCCTCCCTGTTCAAAAACGGGTGCGACGTTTCCCTTTCTCCAGTCACCAGCGACTTCACCTGCCGGCCAGGGCTCTTCCAGTCTCATGAGGCGTGGCTGGGCAACCTCGTCAGCCGGTTCCCTCAGGACTCCGGGATGTGTCTCGTCAGGCCCCACGGACTTACGAATGTCTGTTCAGGTTCCTCCGTGGGCACAGACCTGATCTTCTCTTACAGAGGGAGGCACTTTGCCCCACTCCC
>NW_010441376.1:0-290 GCF_000710305.1 Buceros rhinoceros silvestris | reverse complement strand
CTGAAAAGAAAAGAGATGGGAAGGTGCAGGTCTGCCTGCTGCGAGAAAGGACAAGCAGCGAGAACACTTGTAGCTTCCTTGAAGTGCAAACAGCTCTTAGGTGTTTCCTTTTTCTTTCTGTGTAATGTCCGAAGCTTAGTGTGATTGGGATGGACTGGGGTCAGTTGGGAGTCTTTAACTCTGTCAAGCTCCTTTTTCCCTTTAGAATGAAAAGCTTCAGTGGTCGAAATCTCCCACTCCTGTCCTCTGCTCCTTAGTGTTGCTCAGTTGTTCAACTCTGATGAAATCTT
>NW_010441375.1:0-290 GCF_000710305.1 Buceros rhinoceros silvestris | reverse complement strand
TCGGGTGCCGCAGCCTCGCGGCGGGGAGGTGAGGGATCCGTTATAGGTCCAGATGCGCCGCTGCAGTGGGGGGACGTTGCGGCTGTCTCTGGCCACCTGCATCGTTTCCAAGTTCCCAGGCTAAAAGCAGGGTTTGTTATCAAGAGCAAAAAATGTGCCACCTCTGTTGTATTTCATTTCCCTTTCTCCACCTCTTCCCTGCCCGCTGCGCATCCGAGATAACAGCTCCCCGTGCCGAAGCTGGAGTGTGGGGCAGGCAACGGCCTCGCCAGCCCTATCACTGCCTCACC
>NW_010441374.1:0-290 GCF_000710305.1 Buceros rhinoceros silvestris | reverse complement strand
TTCCCTCGGCATGCAGCAAAATGAAAACCGCCAAGCGTTTACAGCCAGGCGAGGGGAGAAAAATACCCCCCCACCGCGCACACACACAGAAACACCAGCGCAATTTGAGCGCATTCTGGCTTCTTCCTGATTGCGGTTACTCTCAGCCCGGCTGGGAAGCATCTGATTGCTGCCCCTTTAATCTGTTGACACTATCACCCAGATAAACAGGCTGCCATCGATCTTTTCATTAGGTGATCAAATAACAAACAGAGCAGGTGAAAGAGAAGAGCTTTAGGATGCTCCCGCAC
>NW_010441373.1:0-290 GCF_000710305.1 Buceros rhinoceros silvestris | reverse complement strand
CCTAGGCAAGCGGAAGGCAAAGGACTCTTACCTGAGATGAGCAGGAAAAGAAAGAGAAAGGCGGCTTTGCTAATCCCCATTTTGGCCCAGTTGGCGGGTGCTGGAAGTTGTGTGTGTCGGTGCACAAAGTTTTATTGACTCACACTGGAGCGAGGCAGCATCAAACAAACAAGGTAAGAGGACTAAGTTAATCATTCTCCCATGCTGTGACCCCCTTTGCTGTGGTGTGGCCATTCAAACAACCTTGAATTGGATGGATTTCCAAATCAGACTCAATCCTTTGTACTGGA
>NW_010441372.1:0-289 GCF_000710305.1 Buceros rhinoceros silvestris | reverse complement strand
CCCCTCGGGGCCAAGCAGGGACGAGCCTCTGATAAGAGGCTTTTGTCCTCGCAGGAACCAGCTCAGCACTTTCACGGCGCAGGATAGGTGGGGAGAGACTGCAGCCAGACAGTGCAAAAGGTCTGAACACACCCACAGAAACATCAGCAGGCTGTCGCGCCGGCATCGCCTCCGCCGGCCGTGGAATTAATGCTCTGCTGCTGGGAAAAGGCCGTATGATGATGGTGTCGGGGAAAAGGTGAATTTAACAGAGCAAATGAGCGGTGACCGAAGAACCTCACGCCTCTGC
>NW_010441371.1:0-289 GCF_000710305.1 Buceros rhinoceros silvestris | reverse complement strand
AGAGACTCGGCAGCCAGAGGCTGTAGATCTGCCTCTGAAGAGGCTGTAGCCTGCACAGGGGGAAGGGGTGGGTCAGAGCCTGGCAGCAGTGGTGCTGAGTTGCAGGTCTGGTAGGGGCTGGCCAGCCCCAGAGGTGGTGCAGAGCCTCTGCTGCCCAGTGTGGTTCAAGACCAGGGCCAGGGGCAGCTGCTGCCCCTGTTCTACCAGTGCGGCTCAGATCGAACGTCCCTCATTCTGGAGCTGCACCCCAGTGCTTACCACGAGTGCCCAGAGCCCCAGAGCAGCAGCC
>NW_010441370.1:0-289 GCF_000710305.1 Buceros rhinoceros silvestris | reverse complement strand
CTTGCCTCTCCGCTTTCAGTCATTCTCACTGCCGAGCCCTTCGCTTCCATCAGGTTTGGAATAAATCACTAGCCAACCTACTGGTTGCAGCTCTCGCAGTGGTTTGCATACATTAGTTATGTGCTTGTGCTTTTTAATGATGTTGCTGCTCTGACAACTCACTAAATATGACACAGCTTTATGGGTGGCATTGCTAATACTTTAGCAGTCGAGGGTTGGCTGCTATTATTAACCATGTTAGCACTGGCTCTTGTATGAAAAATAAGTGGAGATAGATGCTTTCTTGGGA
>NW_010441369.1:0-290 GCF_000710305.1 Buceros rhinoceros silvestris | reverse complement strand
GCCCTGGGTGCCCGCTGCCATCCCCACCGGGCAGGCGAGACGGGCCGGCGTCAGATGGTGGATCCGGGAGTATTTTTATAACCGAGCTGGAAGATTCCTCCCTTACTGCTTTTTTTTTTTTTCCTATTTTTTCCTTCCTTGCAAATTCAAAAGGCTCCAAGGAGGGGTAGGAAAGGTGGGGTCTGCGAGCAAAGCCTCCTCCATGTCTGGGAGCCCCGTCCTGGCGTTGGCTTCGCCGCTGTCCCAGTGCAGCCCGTGAGCGGCTCCGGCACGTTTCCGGCCTTCACTGC
>NW_010441368.1:0-290 GCF_000710305.1 Buceros rhinoceros silvestris | reverse complement strand
AATTAAATATTATAAATAATGGAAAAGCATTATGAAGTCTTCTATCTGAATAATGACATACTGTATAGGGTGCAGGTGCCCAGGTGCTGGCACAGGGGGCTGCGGGGGTGGTCTCTGTGGGAAGAGGCTGTCCTGTGTCAGACACAAATGGTTTCAGCCAGCTCCAAAATGGACCCAGTGCAGGACACAGCTAAGCCCATCAGCAAAGCTGGTGGTGCCTCTGTGGAAATATATTTAAGAATGGACAGAGGCAGGAGAAGGGGACAAAAAGAGTGTGAAATAGCAGGGGA
>NW_010441367.1:0-289 GCF_000710305.1 Buceros rhinoceros silvestris | reverse complement strand
GTGTTCACCCTCCCTGTGCCTCACGGGCAGCGTGGAGGAACTGGGGGCTCTCTCTGGGAAGAAATTCCTGTTGGATCTTCATCTCCCGGAGCTGCTGGTGTTCCCTCCGCAGACGGACTTCCACGATAACCTGCTGTACACGTCCGGACACATAATTCTGCAGGACAAGGTGGGGAGATGGGGATCAGGGGGCTTTGGGGTGGGAAAACCACGGACAGGGGTGGAGGGTGCAAGGGCTGGGCTGGAGCCGGCTCTGCTGCAGCACCTGAGGTCCCAGCATTGTGAATTC
>NW_010441366.1:0-289 GCF_000710305.1 Buceros rhinoceros silvestris | reverse complement strand
AAGCCTTCTCATGGGGTTCCTCTGCCAACCCACTTCTCCAGCTTGTCAAAGACCCTCTGAGTAGCAGCACAAGCATCTGCTACAGCCACCCTCCTCCCAAGTTTTCTACCTTCTGTCAGCTTGCTGAGGATGCACTCTGCCCCGTTGTCCAGGTGATAAATGAAAGCATTTACACAGCAGTAGCTCCAGTAACAACGCCTGAGGTGCATCACCAGTGACTGTTCTCCAGGTGGATTCCTACCGCTGATGACAATGCTTTGAGCCTGGCTGGTCAGCTAGTTCTCAGTCC
>NW_010441365.1:0-290 GCF_000710305.1 Buceros rhinoceros silvestris | reverse complement strand
AGAAGGTCTCCCTGGAGCCTCCTGTGCTCCACCAACATTATTGCAGCAACACTGAATGAAGAGCTGAAAGGGGTGTAAGAGGAGCTGGAAGCTGTTATGACTTAACCATAACATGGTTTGTGGAGCTGGACTCTACTGATCTTTCTAGAGAAGCCGAAGCCTGTTTGAGGATGCGCAGGTCAAATATCTGAGCCAAGATTTGACACGGAATTATTTCAGAAGCTGCTGTTTGATGGGGGCAGGGGGGGTGGAATTCCTCTTGCCTTGTTTAGTGCAGCAGAACAGATTTG
>NW_010441364.1:0-290 GCF_000710305.1 Buceros rhinoceros silvestris | reverse complement strand
GCTTAGCAATAACATCTGCCAGCTTCCTCAATACTTGTGGGTGCATCCCACCAGGGCCCATGGATTTCTGGGAATCCAGTTTGCCTAAATAATCTCTAACCTGATCCTTCTTGATCAAGAGGAAGTCTTCCTTCCTCCAGTCTTTCTCTTTTACCACCAGGGACTGGGATTCCTGAGAACGGCTTTAGCAGTAAAGACTGAAGCAGGGAACCCACTCACTAAATCTGCGTTCTCAGTATCCTCATTCAGCAACCAATGCACTTGAAGAAGCTCTTCTTATTGTCTTTGAC
>NW_010441363.1:0-290 GCF_000710305.1 Buceros rhinoceros silvestris | reverse complement strand
AAGAGGGGTACCTAGAGGACCCTATCAGTGCTGTGATCCAGGCTTTTGGGGGCATCTCCTGCTGCTGCTCCGCACGGGTGCACCAGCAGGGGCGATGAGGGGTTAACCTCCTGGCTGCCGGAAAAGCTCTCAAGGGTGTGAGAAGTGCAGGGAGAGGGCTGCTAACTGTTCCTAGGCACCGTGAGGAACAGGGATGAGATAAATGGGGCGAAAGAGCCTGTTGAGCTGTGGTGCGATGCGGGAGCCATCCCTCGGCTCTGGGAGTCCCACAGGCTTCGGCTCGATGCAGC
>NW_010441362.1:0-290 GCF_000710305.1 Buceros rhinoceros silvestris | reverse complement strand
ACCCGGACCTCCACCGCCCCGCTGCTGTGGATCATGAAGTCCCAGATGTAGTCGTAGTTGATGAGGGTGGAGATGGCACGGATGACCAGTGTGTTTTTCCGCAGCCCACCGTAGTACAAGGACTGTGAGTCAGAGAAGTGCCGCCGCAGAGGGAGGGCAGCGTCGTGCTCAAAAATGCAGAGTGAGTTTTGGTTGGTTTTGGGGGTCTCTGACTCCGCCAGGTAGTGCCGGTCCACGTAGGTCGCTGTGTAGGGGCAGTCGAGGCCCCGGACAAGCTCGTAGGAGACACT
>NW_010441361.1:0-290 GCF_000710305.1 Buceros rhinoceros silvestris | reverse complement strand
GCAGCCCTTTTTAGACCACCACATGCCTAATTGGCGACAATAAAAGGCGAGGGGCTGACACTCCGCTGAGGTTCTGGCTGCCTGGGTGATGGTCAGTAAGCATCGCTCCGCTTCCAGAAGTTACCGACTTTACTCCAGTTTCTTCCTCCGAGGAGAACAGAGCAGCCCCGAGGAAGGGCCCCCTCGCTTCTCGGCTCCTTCCTCCCCTCCCTCGGAGCTTCCCTGGGTGCGGGGGCTGGGTACCACCAGAGCAGGAACCCACTTTGCCTTTTTTCCCACTTCGGGAGGAA
>NW_010441360.1:0-290 GCF_000710305.1 Buceros rhinoceros silvestris | reverse complement strand
CTGTTAGGGTACAAGAGGAGACAAGTTCTGCGAAGGTGGGGCAGTTCTTTCTTTGCACCAACTCCATTATTTTGGGGATGAAACAACTGCGCATGCGCAAGGCTGGGCTTCACGCCGTGGTCACAACATTATGGAGATGGGGCAACTACCTATCTCTCAAATCTTCTGGGAAACAAATCATGCATGTGCCAGACCCCAGGCCCATTTCTTGAACCTTCTAAGAAGAGAGATCGCGCATGCCCAACCACAGATTTGGTAGACCTTCTCGCTTTGCCGATCACCGGCAGGGG
>NW_010441359.1:0-290 GCF_000710305.1 Buceros rhinoceros silvestris | reverse complement strand
CGTGTTTGGCTGTGCTGGCTGCGTGGGTCCCACGGGGTGCTCACCTCCGCTCTGGAGACACCAAAACCAGCAGACATCTAACTCTTGCCTGCACCTTCTCCTTGACTTCCAGGCGACAGCGGCACGACTCCCCGGACAGCTCGCCACCCAGGGTCCTGCGTCACGCCTCTCCAGACAGGTCACCTTCAGCGCGGCAACGCCATGACTCCCTGGACCTGTCTCCTCCCCAGCGAGAGACAAACCATTCTGCCAACCTCCTGCCTCCCCGGCGGCAGCGACACGACTCCCCA
>NW_010441358.1:0-290 GCF_000710305.1 Buceros rhinoceros silvestris | reverse complement strand
GTCACTGATGTTCACTGGAAGTCTGTCAAGCCCCAAATATGTAATCAATTCACCTTGCAGAGCACTAATGAGTTTTTTGCTCCAGACCTATACTCAGTGAATGCTTACTATTCATGTTCACAATGTAAGAATCCCTTTCAATGTATCAATCATGGGCACATACAAAATTTAAAGTTAGACCTCTCAAAACTCTGCCTTTCCCTTTCCTTTCCTCTGTTTTTTTTTCTTGCCAACAAAATTGATGTGCCCTGATCTGAAATACATTGACTGCAAATGTTAAGTAAGCGGAA
>NW_010441357.1:0-290 GCF_000710305.1 Buceros rhinoceros silvestris | reverse complement strand
ATTGCCCAAGACATGCCACGAGCAAAAGTGGATCAACAAAATCTTACACACAGAGAGAATTCAAGAGAAAGAAAAAAATCCAGCGGATTCCTGGAAAATATCTACTAAAAATATCTACTAAGAGATACCCTAAGCAGGCCACAACCAATACAAGGTAAAGAAGGTCCAGAACAAACATGCCCAACCTGACTATACATGAACCAGTGAAAGGTTGGAAGATTTTCAAAAGGCGAGTAGCTATGCGAGTAGCCAGCAAGCTAAGCTGGCAAGTCCACATGGCACTGCACAAT
>NW_010441356.1:0-290 GCF_000710305.1 Buceros rhinoceros silvestris | reverse complement strand
GCAGCCAGGCCGGGAGCCTGACAGCTCGGCCAGTGCTGGTGGCTTTGCAGTGCCGTTGCTGTCACCGCCAGCCCAGGGTGCCAGAGGGATGCACTGTACCTCAGTGCCACCTCTCAAGTGTCCCCACAAGGCAACGGGTCCCCACTGCCAGGTCAGAGCCAGGGTGCGGCCCCACTTGTGGGAGGCGACTAACTTGCACACATGCGTGTCAAAGGGCTGCGTGGGACGTCCCCTGTTTGGGTGATTCCTGAACCGTCCCCTCCAGGTGCTGTAAACAGCCCCAGCTCAGC
>NW_010441355.1:0-290 GCF_000710305.1 Buceros rhinoceros silvestris | reverse complement strand
GAGCCGGGGGGGGGACTGTCACTAAGAGCCATCGACATAGGGAGGAGACTCAGTCGTAGAGCCAGGGGAGGGACTCGGTCTTAGAACGGTCGCCATAGAGGGGGGACTGTCCCTTAGAGCCGTCGTCATAGAGGGGGGGGAACTCGGTCATAGAGCCGGGGGAGAGACTCGGTCTTAGGGCGGTCACCGTAGCGGGGAGGGAAACTCGGTCTTAGGGAGTCGCCGTAGCTGAGCGGGGACACCCGGTCCCAGAGGCGGAGGGTGGGCTCGGTCTTAGAGCGGTCGCCGTA
>NW_010441354.1:0-290 GCF_000710305.1 Buceros rhinoceros silvestris | reverse complement strand
AGTGTAAAGAATGTTTTTAATCTCTGGTCCTATTTGCACAGGTCCCAGGGTCATGGCATGTGCCATCTCCCTTTTTATTAACTCAAAGGTCTGTTGCTGGTCAGAGCCCCATGCAAAATCGTTTTTCTTCCAGAGAGGTTTTACAATCTGTCTATACCCAGGAACGTGCACCCTACAGAAGCCCACAACTCCAAGAAAACCTGTGTCTCTTTCTTCTTAGTAGAAGGAGACATGGCTGTGCCTTGTTGACTATATCCATAGGGATATGGTGGCATCCATCTTGCCATTTA
>NW_010441353.1:0-290 GCF_000710305.1 Buceros rhinoceros silvestris | reverse complement strand
CAGCAACCTGGGATGTGCCAGGGCTGCCTGTGTGAAGCAGGATTTGGCAATATGAAAGCCAGTTGCCTGCAAAATTGTGTAAATACAACCAACAGTGTTCTGCAGTAAGCAGAGAGGAAGAAAAACAAACAAAAAAAAAAGCGGTGGCGGGGGGAGCGCCCAGAGGCGGGTGTGCAGCGGTTCGAGCCGGACCGTCTCCGTCCGTCCGCAGCCGCCCGGCTCGTTCGGCTGAGCAGAGGCAACGGTGTCATCTCCACCGGTACCGGTGACAGGGAGTCGATAATCGACCC
>NW_010441352.1:0-289 GCF_000710305.1 Buceros rhinoceros silvestris | reverse complement strand
GACCGGGGGCATCGACAGAGCGTGTTTTCTTGCCAGCAGCATCACCCCTTCGCCTGCCCATTCCCCATGGAGGTCCAGGCTTCCTCCGCTGTGGCTTGTGTGCTCCAGCTCCTGGAGGGGGCTGTGAAAGCAGAGAGCCTTGAGTTCAGGAAGCAGCGCGTCGCGTTGCAACCTGCTCGCTGACTTCTCACCGCCTTCTCTTGGCAGTGAAGTCCCCACGGGGGTGACCACGCGGGGGTGCTGCCGCTGCGGCTTGCGGACTGTCCAGGTGCCACGAGGCTCGTGAGAA
>NW_010441351.1:0-289 GCF_000710305.1 Buceros rhinoceros silvestris | reverse complement strand
AGTTACAGCTGGTTTTGCTAATCAGCCAGCAAAAGTCATAATAAAATTAGGCCAGATTCTCATGACTAACCCTTTTGAGTTTTGTGTCTTTCAATCTCAGAGCTCACGATACGTGATATAGTCTGATGTGACTTAAAATTTGTAGTTCTCTCCTACTCTGTGGAAGTCATGAATGCATGAATCTTAGAGAAAGAAATCTGGCACTGTTCAGCCAGATTTGTTCTTGGGCCCTGTAACCTGGGAGAAGTTTATTGCAAAGACGGGGAAGCTAAGGTCTGAGCTATGAAGG
>NW_010441350.1:0-289 GCF_000710305.1 Buceros rhinoceros silvestris | reverse complement strand
GGGAGTGAGGTGGGACGGCGCAAGGGACCCGCAGGCACAGCCCAGGTACCGCATCTGCATGCACGTGTGCTCGGGGTGCAGGCTCTGCGCGCATGGTCCCTCAAGAGCCTCAACCAGAAGACCCTGTCCCCCAGGTCTCCTTCATGTGCCAACGGAGGTGGGTGACTGCGTGACCTTCCTCAGCACCGCCAACTTCAGCTCCACCAGCTACACCATGTACAGGTGCTGCAAGCGGCTCTTTGCCAGGTGGGTGTGAAGGTTGCCAGCGCCGGACGGTCCTGCCTGGGGA
>NW_010441349.1:0-290 GCF_000710305.1 Buceros rhinoceros silvestris | reverse complement strand
TCTTTTCTTCCATCTCACATATAAATGCTCCCATCCACTTGTGTTCTCTGAAAATTAATACTAGTGTTCAGAAAGCATGAACTTTTGTTCATACTAGAAATAGTCTACACACTTCTCTAAGCTTCATCCTTATGCTGCTGTATCCAGGCTTGCAGACCGCTGGCAGGCTTGAGTTATTTCAACATGTTCACCTCATGACACCAAGAAAAATAATTCAGACATCAGGCTGCATTCACACAGAGAGTCAACTCATGCTTTTCAGAGCATATTCACCTTTATCCTGCTGTAGC
>NW_010441348.1:0-290 GCF_000710305.1 Buceros rhinoceros silvestris | reverse complement strand
CCCGCCGCCCCCGGCCCCCCCCGCTGTCCCAGCCCATGGGCCATTCCCCTCCTCGCTTTCCCTCTGTCATCTCCGTCACTGGCACGGCCGAAAGAAAAGGGACTGAGCTCTCACCTCATCAGTTTTGAGAGAGGGAGACACAGGCATTTGCTTCCTTCCCCTCCAGCTCCACGGTGAGGCAAAGCTGCTATTTTAAACCCTTGAAGGACGCAGAGAGCCAACCACACTCCAAAACTAAAGCAGATTCTGGGACGGGCTCCAAGAGCCGGGCCTGCAGCTCCACCAGCCAA
>NW_010441347.1:0-290 GCF_000710305.1 Buceros rhinoceros silvestris | reverse complement strand
TATAATATATGAGTGGGGGCTGTTGTGGGCTCCCGCTCAGCGGGACTCCCCTGGGCCCAGCCCGCTGATGGACTAATCATGTCCAAGCCCTACCAAAATTACAAGCTGATTGTTTTACCCATTATTTCTCCCAACTTTTAATTTCTGCTTTCTAAAGGATCATTGCCTGCGGTAATTGCAAAGGACCTGTCCTTGTATGTGTCACCAGCCTCAAAGACAAAAAAAAAAATCTAATTTTCCTTTTATGCTTTCTCTATTTTCCTACACCCCCCCCCCCCTTTTTTTTTTTT
>NW_010441346.1:0-290 GCF_000710305.1 Buceros rhinoceros silvestris | reverse complement strand
GCTGGCTCGAGCGGCGGCCGTGGGGTGAACGTGGGGGGCTGTGGTCCCCTGCTCTGCTCGCTCCTTCTCCCCCAGCTCGGCTGCAGCCTGAGCCGGGTGGGGAGCGGGACCTTCGTCCGTGTTGCAGTGTCGGTTGAGGTGGAGCAGGTGTCCCTGTCCCGCCTTGTTGGGCTTAGCATCTCTCTGGGTTAGAAAGCACAAACCTGTCCCCAGGGCTGGGGTCACCCTCGTCGCTCCTCGCTGAGCCGAGCTCCCGGTTTGCGGGGGCTATTCAGGGGGTGACAGCACCA
>NW_010441345.1:0-290 GCF_000710305.1 Buceros rhinoceros silvestris | reverse complement strand
GCTGAGGATAATCACCTTCATACTGACGTTTCACTGTGTTTCCAATGTCTGCAAATTTCCTGTCTTCAAAAAGCAAGAACTCGTGTCGGTCTGCGATGGCTCTCAACTCCTCCACTACCTGCTGGGTGAAATCATCCAGGATATCTACATGGGTCTTCAGGATGCAAATGCTGGGGCCCAGCACGGCAGCTAACTGCAGCAGCTCTTGGGAGCTGGTGACATCAGCAGCAAGGCACAAGTTTGTCTGCTTCTTTTCCATGAGCGTGAGAAGCCTGGCAGCAGTGGGATGT
>NW_010441344.1:0-290 GCF_000710305.1 Buceros rhinoceros silvestris | reverse complement strand
AGCGATGGGGACCGCCGAGGAGGAGCCAGGCCGAACGTGCGGGAGGCATCGCTCCCTCCTGGAGACTCTGCTGGGGCTTGCAAACAAGCATGGAGGGAGGACAGCTCGCCAGCCCCCGCCTGCCCAGTGCCAAATTCCAGAGCTTTCCCAGGCAGGGATCCAGCCCCATGGGGAAGCAGAGAGTCCCAGGATGAGCATCCCCAGGAGCGGGTCGCTGCTTTCACAAGGCCGAGCCCTTGCGCAGCATCGCTGGGCCAGGACGGAGTAGCACCGGCTGCCGAGGGCAAAGG
>NW_010441343.1:0-289 GCF_000710305.1 Buceros rhinoceros silvestris | reverse complement strand
AAAGCCGGCCTGCCCTTGGCTGGAGCAGCCGCCCGGGACTCCTCGCAGCCCTGCCTGAAGCGGAGAGGATCAGGGCACAGGGAAGTCAACGCTGTGGCTGGCTCCCCAGGCCACGGTCAGTTCCAAGAGATTCAAGTTTTAACACACGCTCATACAATTAGTAATCAATCCTCTTTGTCTTCTCCTCGCCCAGAGCTTTGTGAGCTCCCCCGGGGTATTCGGTGGAGACCCCGGATTTGAGAGCGTGCAGGGCGCAGGGGCTGGGTCAGCAGAAGGAGGCAGGTCTCAC
>NW_010441342.1:0-289 GCF_000710305.1 Buceros rhinoceros silvestris | reverse complement strand
CTGCATCCAGAGCTCGAGGCTGGTGTATCTGATGTGGCTCGTGCTCACGATCTGTGGGTTGAAGACATTATCTTGAGGAAGTTGCTGGGCACCAACTATGAAGACATTTCAAGTTCCATCATTGCTGCCCCTTGCTCAGTTTCATCTCTCAAGTCCACATCTTGTTCGTTTGAGTGATTCTTACTGTAATACTATTGATATGACACACTATGGATGCAGTAGTGATGACTTACAGTGGCAGGTTTATTTAACAATTAGCATCATACAATTTAATTCACTGGCTGTTCTC
>NW_010441341.1:0-289 GCF_000710305.1 Buceros rhinoceros silvestris | reverse complement strand
CATGACATGCCTGGGCATATGCTCCAGGCAGGGCACCCTAAAGCTTTTGGGGTGTCCCCAGCACCGTAACCGTCTCCTGACACAAGGGCAGAGCCGGCTCAGTCCCTCCTTCTCCACCCCCAGCCCTCCTGGCCAGAGCCATCCCTGGCTCCGCGCAGCTCCGGTGTGGGTCCAGCCCTGCTGCCCGTGGTCGGACGCTGGTGGGGCAGGGTTGCCTGGGACCTCTGGTGACCGCAGGGTTTTGCATCCCCACAGCTCTTTGTGATCGACAACGGAGCTGACGACTGGC
>NW_010441340.1:0-289 GCF_000710305.1 Buceros rhinoceros silvestris | reverse complement strand
CTTTGGGCGGCGGAGCTGGGCCGGGGCATGGCCAGGCTGAGGTGTCCCATGAGCCACTCAGGACTGGGTGCAGGGGCAAGCGGATCAAAGGGATCTGCTCGTGGCGAGTCTCTGCAGCCTCCCGGAGGAACCGCCGAGGGCAGCAGCACTCTGCCCATCACCCCTTGGCTTTATTTCCCGTGGTTGTGGATCAAGCCCAGCCAGCCAGCGACCAGGCACCGCACAGCCCCTCGCTGCTGCCTGCCCTGCTGCACTGGGGTGGGGAGGAGGAAACCCAAGAGGGTTGAGG
>NW_010441339.1:0-289 GCF_000710305.1 Buceros rhinoceros silvestris | reverse complement strand
CTGTGATCATAAAATAAAAGACTTAATCGTAATGTATAAACATGAAAGCACAAGCAACCCCAATAAAGATATTTATTAACTTTTGAAACTTAAATAGCAAGAATTTCTGCTGGAATTTACCAAGCTGCTCATCCAGGTCACTCCAAAAAAGGAAGATTGGCACACTCAAGTCCTGGACCTAAAGTCCTGGTCCATGCATCACAGTTTATGATCTATGTATTCCCATTTCCCTTTCATCCCAGCAGGAAGCAGAGATGTGGTCATAGGACACCGGCAGATGCGGGGACAG
>NW_010441338.1:0-290 GCF_000710305.1 Buceros rhinoceros silvestris | reverse complement strand
AGGAGACCGTGGCTGCTGGCCAGGACAAGGCTGGTCGCGCTCTGCCCTGGCTGAGGTGATGCCGTGGCCATGGCAGCGGTCTCCTCTCTGACACCCACATTTCCCTCCAGGTTCTGGGGCTTGCTGGCCGAGTACCTGCCCACGCACAGCATCTGCACACTGCCCCTCGCCACCTCCTTCAGCGTGGGCATGGGCACCAGCCGGTTCCTGGATGGGAAGGTGGGTGCAGGGTGACGGCTCAGCTCCAGCTGGGCAGGATTGGGTCAGTCAGGGGGGTCCCTGCTCCCGAC
>NW_010441337.1:0-289 GCF_000710305.1 Buceros rhinoceros silvestris | reverse complement strand
TGTAGTGAATGGGGCTACATCTGGCTGGTGAATTGTCACCAGTTTGTTCCCCAGGACTCAGTTCTAGGGTCAGTTCTGTTCAATATGTGCATCAGTGATCTGGATGCTGGAGCTGAACGCACCATTAGCAAGTCCGTTGATAATACCAAACTGGGAGAAGCTATTGACTCTCCTGAGGGATGAGAGGCCTTGCAGAGGCATATAGATGGATGGAACATTGGGTTATAATCAATGACATGAAATTTAACAAGAGCAAATGCTGGATTCAGCACCGGCGATGTAGTAATGT
>NW_010441336.1:0-289 GCF_000710305.1 Buceros rhinoceros silvestris | reverse complement strand
GGAGGGGACAGTGACCAGTGGCATGGACAGCAGCTCGGCGCCCACCCCAGCCCTCAGCCCCACCACCACGGGTTACAAGAACAACACCGGGACTCCCCCAGCACCAACTCGCTGGGACACGACGCCCTGGGGGACCACGGTGCCCGTCCCCTGGGAGCCCAGCAGGGTGATGGGCAAGTGCCTGCTGGCCATCCTGCTGCTGGCGCTGGTGGCTGCCATCTTCCTGGTGAGCACGGGGGGGCTGGGCACCCTGCTCTGGCGCAGGGTGCGGGCGGCTCAACAACGCCCT
>NW_010441335.1:0-289 GCF_000710305.1 Buceros rhinoceros silvestris | reverse complement strand
TGTCCAAGGGCAGGGCTGCCAGGCCGAAGATGCCGCTGGACGAGGAGGTCAGTGGTGGCTCTCAGCCCTCCAGTGGGCTGCCCAGACGGCGCAGGAGGCACCAGGTAAGGAATGGAGTGGGAGGGAGAGGCTGGCCCTGGCACAGGGCCACTGTGCCAAGGCAGTCGCCTCCATCCCACACCTCCTGCTCCTCTTGCCCTGGACACACAGGTAGGGAGCCCGAGGGATGGGAGGCCAAATGTCCTCTGGAGCCCAGCAGCATGGCCAGGGTGCTCCCAGGAGTGGCTGC
>NW_010441334.1:0-289 GCF_000710305.1 Buceros rhinoceros silvestris | reverse complement strand
TAATTTCTGTATATTATTTACTTTCTGTAAAGCAGGTTGTGTTACATGATAACAAGAACTGGCCTGTGAACATTGGTATAAAATTGTCAATGTGAAGTGTATAGAAACTTAGAGAACTAGTACAGGAACAAATATTTAATGTAATTCTTTTCTGTTGAAGAGTGCGGCCCAGGCATCTCTGAAGAAATACGGTGTTGGCACTTGTGGACCTCGAGGATTCTATGGTACTTTTGGTGAGTAACTGTGTTTGATCTGCATGTTAAGGGTTCAGACTGGCTTTTTTAGTTAG
>NW_010441333.1:0-289 GCF_000710305.1 Buceros rhinoceros silvestris | reverse complement strand
CGCAGGGGCCCCTCGGCAAGCGGCTCCGGGAGTATTTCAACTCGGAGAAGCCGGAGGGGCGGGTGATCATGACGCGGGTGCAGAAGATGAACTGGAAGAACGTTTATTACAAGTTCCTGGAGATCACCATCAGTGAAGCCCGCTGCCTGGAGCTCCACATGGAGATCGACTGGATCCCCATCGCTCACTCCAAACCCACCGGCGGCAACGTGGTGCAGTACCTCTTGCCGGGCGGCATCCCCAAGAGCCCCGGCTTGTACGCCATCGGCTACGAAGAGTGTCCCGAGCA
>NW_010441332.1:0-289 GCF_000710305.1 Buceros rhinoceros silvestris | reverse complement strand
ACTCACTTTCCTCTAAGTTTTTTCCAGCTGGTCAAAATTGCCCCTCAGCACCTTGGGAATTTAGTTTGAGTAAGTTGCAGCTTTAGTGATTGAAGTGTAATTTCAGAATCCTGTAAATACATTAATTCCCCACTGAGGTTAGAAAGCATTTCAAAACATTGTGATAACACGTTCAGTTATTTTCAATGATGAAACATCAGCATTTAGCTAGAGGTTACTTCATCAATGCAAACTAAAACCTAAACCTGAAGTTTCTACCTGACAACTTAGTGGATGAACCTTTATTATT
>NW_010441331.1:0-289 GCF_000710305.1 Buceros rhinoceros silvestris | reverse complement strand
TGTCTTGTCCCCGGGGAGCAGCTGCAATGTGCATGACACCGCGCAGGCAGGAGCTGCCCACCTCCTGCCTGCCTTGCTGGGGACGTTCCCCAGCACAAGTAAAGCTGCTGGCCTCCGCAGCAGCTCGGTGCTCTGTGCTGGGGACCGGAGGGTCACTCAGGATTCCTGCTCCTTTTCCCTTCCCACACCACCCAGGGCTGGCTGCTTTGGAGCAGGCAGGACAGGAGCTGTTCCTGGTGAGGAGGGCAGGGAAGCCTCAGCTGCCTCTCCTGGCAAGGGACAGCTTGGC
>NW_010441330.1:0-289 GCF_000710305.1 Buceros rhinoceros silvestris | reverse complement strand
TATTATTTTATTATGTTTTGGTTTATTATATTGTATTTTACAATATTTTACGATATTTCACGATATTTCATGATATTTCAGGACGATATTTCATGATATTTTTTGATATTTTATGTCACGATATTTCATGATATTTCATGATTTTTTAACATATTTTTGATTCTTCACGATTCCTCACAATATTTTTGATATTTTATGATATTTTTCACGGTTCTTCATGATATTTTTGATATTTTATGATTTTTCATGATTTTTCATGATTTTTTGATATTTTATGATTTTAAAAGAT
>NW_010441329.1:0-289 GCF_000710305.1 Buceros rhinoceros silvestris | reverse complement strand
TTTTATACCCTACCTCTGTTTTCCTCTCAGGTGACATTAAGCATGATTTGGATGAACAATTGGGTAACACAGTCTTATATGTTTAGCATTTACTGCTTTAGGCTTATTAGCATATTGCGGGGCATATTTGAATATTAACTTTGAAGTTAATTAGGCATAACTCTTCACTTGGACACTGGGACATTCAACATCTGCTTGCTTTCTTCACTTATCTGCCTTTTCTTCAGAAAACTCCCTCCTTCAGCCATTATTTATACAAGCTCAAGGAATCTCCACTCCTAGAGATAAC
>NW_010441328.1:0-289 GCF_000710305.1 Buceros rhinoceros silvestris | reverse complement strand
ACTTGGCCTTGTTGAACTTCATACAGTTGACCTCAGAAGTTAATCCAGACAATTTTAAGCCCATCTAACTCTCTTGTGCATTATGCTCATTCTCACTTTTCAAATGAGGATGCTTTGGGAGGAAGTACCTAAAGTCAAGGTATATCATTTCCACCCCTCTCCTAAAGTTTTGTGTCTTTTCCTTTTTCTTCTGTGATTTAACCCCAGTCGGCAGCTAAGTACCACACTGCCGCTCACTCACTCCCCACCCTTGATGGGATGGTAGAGAGAATCAGAAGAGTAAAAGTGA
>NW_010441327.1:0-289 GCF_000710305.1 Buceros rhinoceros silvestris | reverse complement strand
CAAAGCATAACATGAAAACATATTGCTGGTGTCAAGCTGCTCAGAACACATAGGGGAGAGTCTAACAACCTTTGCAGTCCTGGTCTCTAGGGCTCTGCCATAAGATAGTAAGCCCTAGGCAGAACTAATTATGCTCATCTGATTGCAGTACACATGGCCTATGCTATCAACATCCCCCTTTTACCACAGTCTCTCATACCGTGATCCCAGAAAGGTATCGATGTTTTTACGTTGCACAAACCAGTGTCCCTTTCCACAGGGTACACTGTAGCAGTCCAAGGAAAAAAAA
>NW_010441326.1:0-289 GCF_000710305.1 Buceros rhinoceros silvestris | reverse complement strand
ACCGAGACTACACGCAGGTCTTGCTGGGAAGCAGAAAGACCAGTTTGGAAGGAGACTGAAAACAGATGTTTTCCTTCATTGTCTCCCCCAATGATCGTGATCAGAAACAAGTGTCCTGTGTGGCACGCGGTCCAGTTTTAATCGTGGAGACAATGTCATATATTCCAGCCCACTACTCACCTCAGATATCACTGCTGCTCTGATGGCTCCTAGTTGTACTGGAGGCTGTGAAAAGAGTTGACGTATTTTTGATAAATATCTACAATGACAATGGGAAAAGCAAAGGAGG
>NW_010441325.1:0-288 GCF_000710305.1 Buceros rhinoceros silvestris | reverse complement strand
GTTAATATTATTAAAATTGTCTAGATGAAACAATTCTGAGTTATTATGAAGTATTTCAACCTGAGTGAGGTTTTTTGTTCTTTAGTATTTTGATCCTGTGACAGGTTGTTTAAAATTTCAATGTATGTTTGTTTACTTACGTAGGGTTTTATAGATTATGTGTAAAGACACTGGCCCATAATATAATATGCCCAAGATATAATTCATGGTCACGGGGATCAATAAAATGACACAGGCTACATCACTGAATCACAGAGTGGCTGATATTGTAAGAGACCTCTGGAGGTC
>NW_010441324.1:0-289 GCF_000710305.1 Buceros rhinoceros silvestris | reverse complement strand
GCACTGTAGCAGAAAATTAACTCTGTCCCAGCCGAGAACAGGACGTGGTGTAAGCAACGTCAGGTGACCTGACAACAGCAGGAAATCACGCTGCTTTCAGGGGGTTAGGTGCTGGTTAAGTATATTTCTAGCAGCAATCATCTGCAGAAGAGCATCTTTGTGGGGGACACCCATTCTGCAAACCGGTCCAGATTTCAGCCTGACGGCGCGATTTGCTGTGGTGCCAGCACTGCTGTTTCAGTTGTGTGGTGCTGTTGACTCGCCCAGCTCCATGCAAAGCGAGCGTGGC
>NW_010441323.1:0-289 GCF_000710305.1 Buceros rhinoceros silvestris | reverse complement strand
GTCATTGGTGCAGAAGAGTTCGTGGGGCAGTGCTCACGTGTCAGTCCTGGAAAAATACTGGAATTTGCAAATTTGAACTGTGAACACTTAGAAAATCCTCACAAGACAGACAAATCCTGACGTTTACTTCCTCGTGTTCATGAATGGCTATCAGCCAGGTTTAGTAGTGAACGTAAAATGAAATTGAGATTACTACTACACACTGCCGAGCTCCTCAGACAAAAGCCTGTGGATGTTTGTATACGTTGTTCTATTTGTAGTGAGTTACTGGTAACGATTAGATGTACAC
>NW_010441322.1:0-289 GCF_000710305.1 Buceros rhinoceros silvestris | reverse complement strand
AAAGGACTCGAGACAGTCAGAAGAGACAATCCGCCGTTCTGCTGGACGCGGCGGTCCCTTCCCCGGTCCCTCTGTATTTCCCTTGCCTTGTCCCCCGCTGCAGCGCTGCGCAGAGCAGGACGTGGCAACCCTCCTGCCAGCACATCTGGCACAGAGCGCTACCGACACGTGGCTTCTGCCACGCTGCACCATCCCTGGCCTGGGCCCTGCTCACAGCACCTCACAGCTGGCGGCTCTGCATTTGCCCCACGGTTTGAATCTAGACTAGAGGCCCTGGGGTACCTTATCG
>NW_010441321.1:0-288 GCF_000710305.1 Buceros rhinoceros silvestris | reverse complement strand
ACTGCACCCACCTGCAGCTCTGCTTCCACATTTCAACAGAGAAAACAAAGCACAAGACAGGAGGAAGGCAGCATCTGGCACAGAGGAGAAGCAGCCCCTTCCAGCACAAGCTCTGACCCCCTGCAAGGCGGTAAAATCTGCAGTGAGACCTGCGCAGCTGCCAGCTGCCCACTCTTAGCTCCAGTGGCACAGCAGCAATAAGACCTTCACCACGCAGGAATGGTGTCAAGGGTGTGTTCAAGGATGAGGAGGGGGTAGGGGTGAAGCATCCTCCTGAGAGCTGTTCGC
>NW_010441320.1:0-289 GCF_000710305.1 Buceros rhinoceros silvestris | reverse complement strand
ACGGGGCCATCCAGGGCACGCTCCATCGTGGGGGGAAAATAAAACTCCCTGTTGGTAAAGGAGTCGGGTTTCTCTCCGGAGCGTCCAAGAATTTATTATAAACAACAGCGGGAAAGAAAAGCTGCTTTAGAAATGATGACAAATATTCCTCTCGCAAGCGGGACGGGGCCCAGGGGTTCTTTCTCTGTTGTTCTTTTTAATTAATAATTTTTTTTTAAGAGGGTGGGAAGTCTTTCCCAGCTCTCCTGATTTCCCCCACCCCCCCCCCCGCCCCCCGGCGCGAGTGGCC
>NW_010441319.1:0-289 GCF_000710305.1 Buceros rhinoceros silvestris | reverse complement strand
TTTTTTTTTTTAAAAAAGTCTCTCTCTTTCCCCAATCTAATGGATTGGATACAGCCCCTACACACCGTATTTTCTTTCTTTCAGTTGTCAGACAGTGGCATTACTGAAAGAGAGAGATTGCTGCTAACCTGTTAATTCACCAGTCTCAAACAGTTCTTTTGGGTCACATTTATCAGATGCGACCTCTCATGAGATCTAGAAACAAAAATCACAGAATGATGGCTGAGCCTTAAGCAGCCCAGCTGATCTGAACTTAATTCAATGGGTCAGTTCTAACAGCAAGGTAGAG
>NW_010441318.1:0-289 GCF_000710305.1 Buceros rhinoceros silvestris | reverse complement strand
CCCGCGGCGGTGGGAAGGCGCAGAGTTAACGGTGGTGTTTGGACGTGCTGGCAGCCTTGTTCGTGCCTGGATACAGCCCAAGCGGAGGCCTAGCAGAGGGAATAAATCATCGCCCAATGCCTGCCCTGCGCTTCCCTCTCTTCCCCTGCCCCGCTGAGCCTCCCTGCTCTGATTCTTGCTGTCCTGTGCTCTGCCTCAGTTTCCCCACCAGGCTGGGTGCTGCAGGCAGGTTGACCCACCCGTGTGCCCCTTGCCCTGGGTCAGCCTTAGAGGCTTGGGTCCCCCCCCC
>NW_010441317.1:0-289 GCF_000710305.1 Buceros rhinoceros silvestris | reverse complement strand
AGACGTTGCCTGCAGGTCCCTCAAGCCCTGCCATGTCCCCAAGCCCAAAGGCAGTCAGTGGCAGTGCCACCATCAGTCCACACTGCCACCTCCCTGGACAGAACCAGCCAGCCCTGAGCCTCCCCGAAGGATTTGGCCCCGCTCTGCACCCCGGCAGCAGCTCTCCCCATCTCCCCTCGTCCCCTGCGTGGGGTGTCCCCCTCTGCACCCCGCTGAGGACAAACACTGGGGACCAGAACCCCACAGCTGGGGACACCTGGCTGCGGTGAGACGGGGAGGGGAGAGCCTC
>NW_010441316.1:0-289 GCF_000710305.1 Buceros rhinoceros silvestris | reverse complement strand
CGGGGGTCTTCGCCACCCCCCACCCGAGCCAGACCAGGCGTGGTAAAAGAGGAGCAAGTTTTGGGGCACAGATGTGCGGATTCGGGGCTCGGGGAGGAGGGCAGCGCTCTGAACACAGGGCTGGAGGTGGGATGAATAATTCCAGCGCAGTGACCGGTGTGCGGGGACAACGCGCAGGAACCGAGGGCAGTGCGAACCGCGTTTAGTTATGTGGGCACCCCGGGCTTCCCAGCCGCCCCCCATCAGCAGGTCCGCGGTGCTGAGCTCGGAGCAGGAAGAGTAAATATAC
>NW_010441315.1:0-289 GCF_000710305.1 Buceros rhinoceros silvestris | reverse complement strand
CCCAGGCTGCTGGGCTGCTGGAGAAGCGCATCTCCCAGGGCAGGACAACCATGTCTGCAAGGGCAGAGACCGCCAGGGACAGCTCTTCCCGCACAGCCCCAGAGCCGCTGCCTTCGCCTGCCAGCTCTGGGGCGAAGTGCCGCCTGGCCTTGCTCTAGGAGAGACCTGCCCGCAGACCCACGGGGCTGTGACGCTGTCCTCATCCTCGATGTCACAACGGGTTCGAGTGACCCTCCCCGCGACAGTGTCCCGCGCGCTGGACAAGTGCCCGCAAAACCCCCCCGGGGCC
>NW_010441314.1:0-289 GCF_000710305.1 Buceros rhinoceros silvestris | reverse complement strand
AGAGCATTCGGCACCAGCCCAGCCATGGCATGGTGGCACCAACTGGGCTCCACGCAGGAGCTCCCCAGCACATCCCAGCCCATCCTCTCTAGGGTGAGCAGGACTGAGCTGGCTGCCTGGATGGCAGGGAATGGGTCGAGGCTCTGGAGAGGTTAAGTTAATAGAGGGAGGAGAAAAAAGATTTGAAAACTTAAGCCCAATCCCCTGCCCAAACAAAGCAGAGCCCCCGACTTTCATCTCAGCCCCGGGATCCCGTTGGCTTCCCCCTGCCTGTCACAGGCCTGCCGCC
>NW_010441313.1:0-289 GCF_000710305.1 Buceros rhinoceros silvestris | reverse complement strand
CCGACCCCGCTGTCCCCCCAGGCCTGGCCCGGGCCAAGTCCATCCCCACCAAGACGTACTCGAACGAGGTGGTGACGCTGTGGTACCGTCCCCCGGACATCCTGCTGGGCTCCACCCAGTACAGCACCCAGCTCGACATGTGGTGAGCGCACTGGGGGCACTGGGAGGCACTGGGGGACACGGGGAGGCGCTGGGACACGCTGGGAGGCACTGAGAGACACGCTGGGACACACTGGGATGCACTGGGAGACATGCTGAGACACAGTGGGACACACCGGGAGACACGCTG
>NW_010441312.1:0-289 GCF_000710305.1 Buceros rhinoceros silvestris | reverse complement strand
TAAATAATTTAGAAAAAATCATTAAATGCTCACAGTTATTTGTATATATTTGTTGCAGAATAACGTTCACCTTAAAGCCCCAAAACTGTGTAAGATGTAGTAACTTTGCAGAACTACAGCGGAGTGTGTCTGGTGCAAACCTTCCCAAAACCCACCATTCCCCTTCATCTGCTCCCCTCCTCGCTCCTTCGTCCGCTATGGTAAACTGGCAATTGCATCATGGGTAACCCCTGCGACAGGTTTGATTGATACATTCCACACCAATACACATCAGAATTCCATGGTCAGT
>NW_010441311.1:0-289 GCF_000710305.1 Buceros rhinoceros silvestris | reverse complement strand
AGGACGTGAGGTCTGAAGTCACACCAGCAGGTCGAGGCTGGCTGGGGACACATATGACAACACGTGTGGTGCGTGGGGACATGTGTGACACATGACATGCTTGTGACACCACGGGGAGGCGTGTGACACGTGGGGGGAGACACGTGGGGACCCAGAGCCATGTGCTGCCTCCAGGAGGCGACGCCCGGGCTCACACCGGCGGGTCCGGGCCGTGTGGTGACACTCGTGGGGACACGCGTGTGACACGCCTGTGCCCCGCGTGTCCCCCCAGGGCCAGTGCCAGTGGCGG
>NW_010441310.1:0-289 GCF_000710305.1 Buceros rhinoceros silvestris | reverse complement strand
AAAAGCATCGTTACTCCACTTCACCGTATTACAAGTGTAATTTTTATACCAACTTTTTCAACAACAGAGCTCCCTCTAGCTGATTTATGGCACCTAGATCCAAGGACTGGTGACACACAACAACATTACTGGGGAAGAACTGGCTACTCAGGGTTGATCCAGCTTACACTGGGAACACTTCTGTGATTTGCAGATAAACATTGCACAAAATCTCTAGACACAGAAGTCTTCTGCTCACTCTGGTCTTCTGATTCCCCATACTCACGTATTTCCTTTTAATTTTGCAATA
>NW_010441309.1:0-289 GCF_000710305.1 Buceros rhinoceros silvestris | reverse complement strand
GGTGACAGAGGTCCTGCCTTGGGAAGACCCTGGCCTTCTCCCGGGGGTGTTCTGTGGCAGTGCCCGGCCTGACACCCACCCCTGCCCGAGGAGAACCCTGCGTGTGCAGCCCTGCCCACGGCATCCCCGCAGCGCAGGCACCCTGTCTGTGGAACGAGGCGACCCAAGCAAGCTCCGAGCACGACTGAATTCCTGGCTTTTATTACAAAAATGGGAATGATCACTTTGATCCAAATGAAAAAGTTTGCTCACACTGTGTACATGAAAAACTCTAAATACAAAAGTCACC
>NW_010441308.1:0-289 GCF_000710305.1 Buceros rhinoceros silvestris | reverse complement strand
TATTCGCAGCCCCTTCCGCCCCGGCAGCGCCCCAAAGCTCCACTTCCCCGCGGGTGCTGGCGGTGCTGGAGAGCCCCAGCAACTCGTACACCCAGCTCCTGCTTCTGGGATTAGTTTAATTTTATTTTTTTTCCCTAGAAACAACCCTTCCTTAGAGCTAGAAACAGCCCTTCCCCGAGCTCCCCACGTATCCACCACAGCGCTGCTCTGAAAAACGTCGTCGGGGCCGGTTTGGTGCCGTCTCTGCCTCCCTCTGCTGTTCTGAACCAGCACAAGGCCTGGGGCCGCG
>NW_010441307.1:0-289 GCF_000710305.1 Buceros rhinoceros silvestris | reverse complement strand
GTATGGAGAAGTGATTTATGAAATTGATACTGTTGTTCCTTCCTCGGCCTCTGATGTATTCAGCATCGATGTGAAGAGTGGGGAGATCCGACTGACGGGCTCCCTAGACTTTGAGACAGCTACTTTCTGCGAGCTACACATTAAGGCAACAGACAAGGGAACACCCCCATTATCAGGTCACTGCAGCGTGGAGCTAGAGGTAGTAGATGTGAACGACAACACACCGGAGGTGTTGGTGATGTCACTCTCGGTGCCAGTACTGGAGGATGCATTGGTGGGGACGGTGGTG
>NW_010441306.1:0-289 GCF_000710305.1 Buceros rhinoceros silvestris | reverse complement strand
CTGCCTGGCTACCAGCTGGAGGGTGACCGGAGCCGCATCTGCATGGACGACGGGCGCTGGAGTGGGAGCGAGCCAATCTGTGTAGGTAAATTCTCACCCTACTGTCCCCTCAGTCCCACGGTGCTGGGGCACATGAGGGCAGGCCACCCTCCATCCCTGGGGTGCCTGCAGCTATCACCCCACATCCAACCTGCCCTGGGACCGCTGTCCTTGCTGCTCCCCAAGGTGCCGCAGGCGGATGCAGGGGATGTTGGTCCAGGATTGGGGGACTCAGCACTGGCTTTACAGC
>NW_010441305.1:0-289 GCF_000710305.1 Buceros rhinoceros silvestris | reverse complement strand
CCACCAGGAGCCAGCAGCTCTTGCAGGAGCCGATGATGAGGCCTGGGCATTGCCAAGGCAATGGCAACCACACCCACAGCTGTAAGAGAAGACCTTAGGGAGAACTGCAACCAGGAGCACTGTGAGCAGAGATGACAAACAAACCGTGGCGCATCAGCCAGAGCATGGCATGGCAGTTTGCATGGCAGTTTGTGCAGAAAGGGTGTTGAAAGCTCTACTTGCTCAGATCAGAGTGATGGTGCCCATCCAGCATAAGCTGCCTCTCTAAGTGCTGCACCCACCATGACTG
>NW_010441304.1:0-288 GCF_000710305.1 Buceros rhinoceros silvestris | reverse complement strand
GTCGGGTTCGCAGGCGCGTCCAGCCGCAGCTTAGAGTGGGGGAGACGAACTCCCCACCCCAGCTGATGCTCTGGGTGATGCGGGGTCGGGGTGGGAGGTGCGGGATGGAGCTGGCTCCTGCCCAGTTGCACCCAGTAAACACATCAGCACTTCTGGTGCGGCTCAAGCAGCCCAACACAGGTTGGGACTGCAGGTCTACCCTCGCTGCTGCCCCCCAGGAAGACCCCACGGTCCTCCCGAGCACCCACCAGCAAAGAAGCCCCCAATGCTGAGCTGCTCCCGAGAGCC
>NW_010441303.1:0-288 GCF_000710305.1 Buceros rhinoceros silvestris | reverse complement strand
TCCAGCCAGTTTGGCTGGGTTCTGTTTCCTCCACTGATAAGGACCAGACTGACATTCCCCATAGTTTCCTGCTAACATATTTATGGAGACTTTGCTTCTTGCCTTTCCTGTGCTAGACGAGCTAGCACTCATTTTACACTGGCGCCTGTCTCGTTTTCTTTCCCCCTCAGTTCTCCTGTGTGGTGATTAGTCATCCCCGTGATTTCCTTAGTGACTTCAGCCCTTTACTAACTGCTGTAGTGCTCCTCCTCTCGCCTCCCTATAGGGTGCCCGCCACCGCCACCCCCC
>NW_010441302.1:0-288 GCF_000710305.1 Buceros rhinoceros silvestris | reverse complement strand
CAGCCACAGCAATCAACTGTCAGATTGACAGTCTCAGGTCTGACAGCAAAGGTTGTATACCAACTGCCTGACCCAAATCAGAGTGGGCAGCTGGTGGAGGGGGATGCCCCTCCACGTCGTGCTGCCCGCCTGCCCACGGGCAGGCTGAAATACGTGTGTGTGTTGATGCCACGCGCTGGTCTAATGTTTGCTTACAGTGCCTGAGCTAAACACAGATGGCAGAGATTGCTACTGCCTCTGCGCCGGGGCTCTGCAGGCACTTCTCTGTCTCTGCTCCTTGCTGAACCC
>NW_010441301.1:0-288 GCF_000710305.1 Buceros rhinoceros silvestris | reverse complement strand
AGCTCTCTCAGTCTCTGCGTCACATTAAAGATGCTCCAGTCCATTCGTCACTCATCTCTGTGGCCCTTGCTGGGCCCTCACCAAGATGTCTCTGTCTCTCTTGTACTGGGGAGTCCAGATCGGTATGCAGCACTGCAGACGTGACCTCACCAACGCAGACCCACTCCCTCGGTCTTCTGGTGACGCGCTTCCGTAAGTGTCTTCAACTTCTTGTCCACCAAGACACTCAGGTCCTTTTCTCTGAAGCTGCTTTTTCCAGCCAGTGTGTCCCCAGCCTGTCCCGGTGTG
>NW_010441300.1:0-288 GCF_000710305.1 Buceros rhinoceros silvestris | reverse complement strand
TTGCGTTTGACCTGGTCCTGTTTTTGGTGACTCTCATCTTTGAACGCACCCGGGTCTTGCGCTCGGCTGCTCGGACCCTCCTTCTGCTGGACTTGGTGTCACTTGCAAATTATTTTTACTTCCCTCCTTTTTAGGCAAGTGAAACTCATCCCCAGCCAGGCCCTGAGGGACCCCCCTCTCCCACGCCAGCCCCACATCTCCCCTTTTAGCCCGGTCCTTCCCCAGTTGAACCCCCCTTTTCTCCACTTGCCCCCCAGGACCCGTGGAGCCGTTTATCAGGCATGTTAA
>NW_010441299.1:0-288 GCF_000710305.1 Buceros rhinoceros silvestris | reverse complement strand
TGGGGATGGCAAGAAGGTAAGAGCGAGCGTTGCTGGCTGAGCCCAATGGTTATTTCCGCTGTGGGTGGGGGGCAGGAGCCCCAGGCTGAGCTAGGAGCAACCAAATCCAAGGGATTTACCCCCACAATGTGCATCCAGGTTACAGAGGTGGCGGGTGGGTGCTGCACAGCAGCAGCAAAGCCCTGGACTGTGATGGGAAAATTGCTTTTTATCCTCATTTTGCAGAGGGTGCAACGCTGGAGAGGAGTGGGTGGTGGGGCAGGGGCAGAGGGCGGGTCGTCCCCACGG
>NW_010441298.1:0-288 GCF_000710305.1 Buceros rhinoceros silvestris | reverse complement strand
GGTTATTTCACTTTTTAACAGCCCACATAATTTTAGGGTTTGTATACTTCATACATATTTACATTTAATGAAGTAATTCGTTAGCTTGAAGGACCAGGAAGGGATTTTCATTTTAATAAACAACACGGTGTGAAAGGTTGATGCTTTTTACTTAAGAATCTTTATGTTGGTAAGACAGCTTTCAGACAAAACACCGTAGGGCGGCAGGAGAAAACAAAGACATCTGCACACCCTAAACTATGCGAACCATTTGTAAATGGACTTTATGTTAAATAAATAAATGTTTAT
>NW_010441297.1:0-288 GCF_000710305.1 Buceros rhinoceros silvestris | reverse complement strand
GTTCCGGTTGTCTCGGTCCTCGGTTGCTGGGGTCGCAGGAAGAGAATCACCTTTTAAAGTTCTAGGAAACCTTGAGTTGTTCTGTTATATTCTATGTCTCCTACAACCAGATAACTTTTAAAAATCATCTATTCTAAGTTCATCAATGATCTAACCTTGAGCAGAGCCAATGCTCTGTTAGTTCAGCTGGCCTGGGGTTTAGGCCAGCCTCAGTAAGGACAATACGGGGACAAATGAGCAGCTTTGTTCCATATTATACACGTGTACCAGTGACTAAAACAAGATTCT
>NW_010441296.1:0-289 GCF_000710305.1 Buceros rhinoceros silvestris | reverse complement strand
AAAGACCCCGCGGTTGCAGCGAGACTGGGGGGCACCGTGTGGAAACCCCGAGCCTGCACAATCCTACCGGTCTGGTCGTGGATTGAGGCAAAGCGAAGTGGCAGCGGCAGCAAAAGCGGTGTCGGCGAAACGGCAGGCACGAGACAGTTCTGGGCCCACAGCAGCAAGGGGGGGTCGGTCCCCTCGCGGCGCGCGATCAGCTTTTCAAAAGGGGCAGCTGCTCGCCGAAGCGGCAGGGAGGCGGCGGCTCCGGGCGCATGCGGTTCCCGCGGTGACGGGGTCGGCTCCG
>NW_010441295.1:0-288 GCF_000710305.1 Buceros rhinoceros silvestris | reverse complement strand
GTCAGCAGGCTGCCGGCTGGGCTGTCGCATCCCCTCAGCCAGGCAGGGTCAGCTGTGTCCCCCAGCCTCCTGCCCAGCCCACCCAGCTGGGAATCTGGGGGTGCTGTGGCCGCCTTGGGTTTTTACACCACGTCCCCTCTGCCCCAGGGTTTTTGGCTCCCTGATGGACCTCTGGGTCCGCATGGACCCACTCCTGACATGGGCTGGTACGTGGGGTATGCGGCTGCGATGGGGCTGAGCGGTCCAGCCTCCCCCTGGCACAGGCTCTCAGGCAGGGTGGGTGCTATC
>NW_010441294.1:0-288 GCF_000710305.1 Buceros rhinoceros silvestris | reverse complement strand
AGCATCCAGCATGAGGTGGCACATCCTAAGCCGAAATCCAGGCAGAAAAGTCCTGCATTGGTCCTGCTCTGGCCAGCCAGGCGGACCTATGGGATGGGGGTCTTGGCACCCCTGCCCCTTGTAATCGCCCAGGGAGAGCCTTGGGGCAAGGGGACCGCTGGGCACATCCCCAGCAGGAGCTGGCTGGAGGCTGGGTGGCTCCTTCTCCACCAGCACCCAGAAGCACTGACGGGCCAGCGGCTGCAGCCAGGGGATCGTGTGCTTCATGCGCTTCAGCGGGTTGGGGGG
>NW_010441293.1:0-288 GCF_000710305.1 Buceros rhinoceros silvestris | reverse complement strand
GTGGGGGAAATCTCAATGTCTATATAGCGATTGAATCACATTTGCATATGGTATCTGCATAAAACACAGAAAAAAATATTTGCAGGTAGAAAAACCAAAATTTGCAGTAGAAAATAAAAACTTTCCTTTGTTCACAGTCAAAGAGTGCAGCTTATTGTCACATGACGTTTTTTAGATGACTGTCTGAAGCCTTTTGAAGAAGGATATTTTGGTGCATATTATTGGGTGCATATTTTAATCAGCAAGCACATTCCAAACTATACTGACCAGTGCAGATCAAGTTTTAAA
>NW_010441292.1:0-288 GCF_000710305.1 Buceros rhinoceros silvestris | reverse complement strand
CCCTCTTCTCTCAGCACTTGCTGTGGCCCTGGCTTTGGCTCTGCCTGCAGCGATGAAAGGCAGCTCTGCCAGCCCGCTCCTCTGCCCCTCATCCCTGCCCAGCCGAGCGCTGTGACCCGGTGTTCTGCTCCCTCCAGCAATGGCTGAGGGACAGGGCGAGTTGTGCCATGCCATGCCATGGCATGCCATGCTGCAGGGATGGGCAGGAGTCTCCTCGCTGGCTGGGATTGCTGGCCTGACCCGGGGACGCTCCTCATCCCTGGGCCAGCCCTATGCTGGGCAAATGTC
>NW_010441291.1:0-288 GCF_000710305.1 Buceros rhinoceros silvestris | reverse complement strand
AATTTCCCCCTTTCTCGGACAAGAACAGCAGCAGCGGGCGCCTGGGCTGGGTTTCGCCACCTCTGCCCTGTCCCGCTGTGAACAGGGACACGCAGGGGGATTGGGTGCTGCTGCACCCTGTTCATCTGGTGATTTGTGTCTTTTTTTTTTTTTGTCTTTTCTAGTCCAACGTTGCTGCTTCAAACGCCAAGCTGGCCCTGTTCTATGACTGGCTCTTCTTCAACCCGGAGAAGGACAGCATCATGAACATAGGTACACCCCAGGGAGGCTGTCTCGGCGGCGGGGGTT
>NW_010441290.1:0-288 GCF_000710305.1 Buceros rhinoceros silvestris | reverse complement strand
CTCAACCCATGGGGTTTTACCTTTTTCTCCTGATTGTCCTCCCCATCCCACCTGCAAGGGTGGGATGGGAGTGAGTGAGTGAGTGGCCACATGGTGCATGGCTGGGCTTAAACCATGACAGAGGCTTAGTAAGTCTTGCTGGCTTGTTGCTCTTCGGAGCTATGAATTTGTATGACTGAGCAGTCCTGTGGCAAGACCACTACTGTTTGCTTATGTGCTATTCACCAAGGGGAAATCATGCCTGACCACCCTGATAACCTTCTATGATGGCATGACTGGCTGGGTAGA
>NW_010441289.1:0-288 GCF_000710305.1 Buceros rhinoceros silvestris | reverse complement strand
CGTTTCATTGTTCATCCTCCTGCTGTTACTGTACAAAACTGACTGTTACTAATATCTTTGAAGCACCCAAGGTGCCCAGCAAGGCTACTCCTGAGGAAAAAGTACCCGTGGCCATTGCCAAAGCACCAGAGCTTCCAGCACTCAGAGGTACCTGTCTTCATGGATAACTTAACAAGGAAGATAGATACTTCATCTTCTTCTTCTCTTAAGCATTGTCCTACCCTCTCTTGGTCTGTCTCTGTTTCCAAGCTGAGACTGTCAAGGTTTTGCATGCTGGGTAAACAGTGC
>NW_010441288.1:0-288 GCF_000710305.1 Buceros rhinoceros silvestris | reverse complement strand
TCCAGCAGAACACCTCTCCTCATTGGCTCCTCTATCACCTGTGTCAGAAAGTTACCAATGTACTACAGGAACCTCTATGCTAACTTACGTGCTCAAGCAGGATTTATACCCAGGACCTAGAGAGAATGTATTCACATCTGAATTTCCATTCAGATGGAAAAACGAGGCAAGGAAATGTATATTAACCATCACATCCTCTTTGACCTGAGACTTTGTAAGATGTCAGTAGTTCTGTTTCTAAACTTGACCAGAACTGCTATAGACTGAATAGCTACACGTCTAACTGCC
>NW_010441287.1:0-286 GCF_000710305.1 Buceros rhinoceros silvestris | reverse complement strand
CCATGGCCAGAAACCACTGTTGTGGTCATGACACGGTGGCCTGGGAGGTCACGTGAGGACCTGAAGCTCTGGCTTTTGCGAAGGTGAAGCCAACCTGGTTTCTTTGCGAATGAGGGAGGAGTTGGTCACCGTTCAAAGAACTTCAGGAGGCATCTCCCAGGGTTGTGAAGCGGGTCTCTGACCCACCTTGTTGGAGCACAGCTCTGGTCTCCATTCTGTGAAAATGTAGCCTGGAGCTGGTGGGAAAAGGGGCCCTGAGGACACTAGCAGCAGGCTGTCCTGCAGC
>NW_010441286.1:0-288 GCF_000710305.1 Buceros rhinoceros silvestris | reverse complement strand
GCCGGCCACCACGGAGCAGATGATGGGTGATTTTGGGGGGGAGTGGGCAGCCAGGTGAGCCCTGTGCCGTGCAACACCACTTTGGGGACTCAGATGCTAAAAACCACCCTGGCGCTTTCACACCTATTTGTGCACCCACTTTGGCACCCAAAAAGGGGGTTTTGGCCCCCCGCAGTGCAGGAGGAGGAGTAGGCAAGGCCCCAGTGATGCCCAGGCAGCAGCAAAGCCCGTAACCCAAGGCCAACCCTGGCCCAGCAGAGAAGCGCCCGCTACCCCCCGAGCTGCCCG
>NW_010441285.1:0-288 GCF_000710305.1 Buceros rhinoceros silvestris | reverse complement strand
GCCATTTAAGTTGATAAGTGCAAGAAAAATTATCCTTGCAAGGGCGGTACCAGCCATGGATGGGAAAGGCGACACCGATACCATTTTCCCAGTAGCGAGGGACTCTTCCTCAGGTGGTGCGAACTGCCTGAAAGGAAGCCGTGCTGGTTTTTGTCTGGTGGGGTTTTGGTAGTGAGGGAGGAGGCTACTGGTGTAGCTCCTGTAAGAAGCTTCTTGAAGCTCCCCCAGCTCCAAGGCTGAGCCCATCAGCACCTCTGGGATAATTTATTTAAGGGCGGGGGGGGGGGG
>NW_010441284.1:0-288 GCF_000710305.1 Buceros rhinoceros silvestris | reverse complement strand
CTGCGAGCGCCTGCTTCCGCAGGTCTGCTTATTGTCTGCCATGGGCAAACTGTGCTGGGGCACCGAGCCGAGGGCGCGGGCAGCGGCGAAGTGGGTTCGCTGCTGGGCCGATCGCCTCCGCTGCCCTTGCTCTGCTCACCCCAGACCCCCTGGTGGGGCCCTGCTGCTAGAAATAGCCTCATGTGTCATTTTGGGGGACTTGTCAGGTATAAAGTTGCTTCCTGGGGAAGCTACTGAAGCTCTGTTGGAGGGCACAGGAATGATCAGGGGCTGGAACCCTCTGCTGGG
>NW_010441283.1:0-288 GCF_000710305.1 Buceros rhinoceros silvestris | reverse complement strand
CCTTCCCAAACAACGGGAGCTTTTGGCTCCTGCCCAGCTTCATGCTTGCAGCAGAGCGTCCGCTGCCACTGTTTCACTGCAGTCGCTGTTGTGCTCAAAGAGAAAGAAGCTGTGTGTAAGAGTTCAGATGGCCAGAAGAAACCGGCTGTTTTCCTGATAAAAGCTTTATGCTTTTTTCATCAGGAAGTTTTCAAAGTCTCTTATGGTAGCACTCGAAAACCTTCCTGAGATCCCGGCACCTGCACTAAAAGCCATCGAGGGCAGAGGAGAGACATGGCCAAAACAGGA
>NW_010441282.1:0-288 GCF_000710305.1 Buceros rhinoceros silvestris | reverse complement strand
AGGCTTTGGGCAGCCTGGGGGCTAAGGGGGGTGGAGTGGCAGGCAGTGTAGGATCCCAGGGGCTGGGGAACCCTATGCCCATGGGGAACTTTGGGGACCTGAGAGATGTGGCCTCAGGTTCACGAGGGAGCTAGGGGCAGACCCACAGGACGGGGTGGGGGGTGCAGGGTACATGAGGAATCTAGGAAACAGGAGCCCAGGACCACGGGGGAGTCAGGGCATGGGGCTTTAGGTCTGTGGGGGATCTGGGAGATAAGGGTTTAGGTCTGTGGGACTCTGGGCAACAAA
>NW_010441281.1:0-288 GCF_000710305.1 Buceros rhinoceros silvestris | reverse complement strand
ATCAAAGAACGGAAACAGAGGTGGTTCCTGCTGGCCTAAAGTAGGTATCTGAAATAGCACAGTGCTGCTGCCACCACCAGAAAAGTGCTGTTTCTCCCCAGGGACTGGAGAGGGAGCCCCAGGAACGTAGTTCAGGCATGTGGCTGCATGGCTGACCCCTGAAGTTAGGTGAGATGAATAGTATCTGAAAGTTCCAAAGCAGCTAAATGGCATTGGTTACCAGGCACACCACAGGCAAAACACAGACGGAAATGAATAGTGTCATTTTGTTGCAGTAAACCTTGAAGG
>NW_010441280.1:0-288 GCF_000710305.1 Buceros rhinoceros silvestris | reverse complement strand
TGCTGACACTAAAAAACGTTCTCCTTTTTTTTTTCCTGGCTGAGTGAATCACTCTCCTGCTAACCTCTCATTGCTAGCTGAGGCTTCTCACATCCACTCGGTAGATAAGACATTAAAAAGCTTGAGAAAACCGGTGCTCTTTAACCAAATGTCTGGATAAAATGTCCTCTGCTTCTGCAATTCTGTGTGACTCTGGCAGAACTCCACGACTACACTGTGAATTGTCAGTGGATCTTCCTTTAGAGGTGTGAGGTATTTGTGTGGGGCATCCTCCTTGTGCAGATTACC
>NW_010441279.1:0-288 GCF_000710305.1 Buceros rhinoceros silvestris | reverse complement strand
TTGATCTCCTTCTATGACAAGGTGACCCATCATTGAGATGCTTGAGCATGTCCAAAGAGGAACAATGAAGATGGTGAAAGATCTTGAGAGCAAGTCTTATGAGGAGCTGCTGAGGAAACGGGGGTTGTTTAGCCTAGAGAAAAATTAGCTGAGGGGAAACCTTATTGCTCTCTAGAACTGTGTGAAAGGATGTTGTAGTGAAATGGGTGTCAGTCTGTTCTCCCAAGTAACAAAATGAAATGGCCACAAGTTGCACCGGGGAGGTTTAGGATGGATATCAGGAAAAAT
>NW_010441278.1:0-288 GCF_000710305.1 Buceros rhinoceros silvestris | reverse complement strand
GGAGCTGCAGCAGAGCACTGGGAGGAAGCACAGCAGCACCAGCAGCTGAAGCACTCACCACACCTGACCTGGCAAGAAACCAATGCAGCTGGGGGGTTAGTGGGAGACACGGAGGCTCTGAAATGGTTTATTGCAAAGGGGTTCTGCAGCTAACACAGGGAGGGAGCATGGTCCTTTTTGGCATGGGCTTCTCTACTCCTCGCCCTCCTCCTCGTCCTCGTAGGAGTCCAGGCCCACCTCCTCGTAATCCTTCTCCAGAGCGGCCATGTCTTCCCGCGCCTCGGAGAA
>NW_010441277.1:0-288 GCF_000710305.1 Buceros rhinoceros silvestris | reverse complement strand
TGTTGAACTTCATGAGGTTCACATGGGCCCAACTCTTGAGTCTGTCTAGATCTCTGTGATTGACACCTTCTCTAGAATATCAATGACTCTACTAAGTTTGGCATCACCCACAAACTTGATGAGAGTGCACTCATTCCTACTGTCCATGTTATTAACAAATATGTTAAACAATACTTATCCCAAAAGAGACCCCGGAGGGACACCCCTCATCAGTGGGGTCCACCTGGACATCAAGTTGTTGACAACAAATTTTTGAGTGTGACTATCCAACCAATTCCTTATCCACCG
>NW_010441276.1:0-288 GCF_000710305.1 Buceros rhinoceros silvestris | reverse complement strand
TATGAGGGGTCTGGGGGGGTATGGGTGCTATAGGGGCGTTGTAGGGTGCTGTGGGTGCTATAGGGGGGCTACAGGGTGCTGGAGGGAGGCTGTGGGTGCTATAGGTGCTATAGGGACTATAGGGTGCTATGGGGCTCCCTAGGGTGCTATGGGTGCTGTGGGGGGCTATGGGTGCCGTGGGTGCTATAGGGGGCTATGGGGAGGTGATGTGGGTGTGGGTGCTATGGGTGGGTGCCATAGGGTGCTGTGGGGTCGCTATGGGTGCTATGGGGGGCCTATAGGTGCTAT
>NW_010441275.1:0-288 GCF_000710305.1 Buceros rhinoceros silvestris | reverse complement strand
GGAAAGAGAATAAAATGCTTGATAGCTGCTGAGTCAGGTCTATATAATCTAGCATATCAGATTCATACTAAAAAGATGGTACATGAGAAGCTAGACAGTTCTGTTGGTGCTTCATAAAGACCTGCAGAAGTCTTTGGACTGCGTGGAGCTCATTATGATGGTTGTGAGTCTTGCCCGATCAATGAAAAACTGTCTTGTCTTAAGACGGTTTTGGATCAATCCCTGTCTCTTCACTGAAGGAACTAGTCCACTTCATTCGTTAAATATTAAAGAAGAAATCTGCAAAAT
>NW_010441274.1:0-288 GCF_000710305.1 Buceros rhinoceros silvestris | reverse complement strand
AACTAAACATCAAATAACATCAGGCAGCCAGACGAGTACCTCGATCCATTGAAGGGCACAGCCTATTCCCGTTTCCGGCGTGGTGCCTGAGTGCTGAGTGGTGTTTTACTGCCAAGGGTATTTAGTACAAGTGTATTTTGCCCCAAAACTATGGTGGAATTTTTCAGAGGGTTCCTGAAAGCCCACTCCAAAGTGCTTCCTTCTTGCTGGTAAGCCAAGAGTTGAGATGAGCTTCAGGGCTTACAGGGATGCTGCTTAATAGGAGCAAGGCTGGAACTAGCTAGAGGC
>NW_010441273.1:0-288 GCF_000710305.1 Buceros rhinoceros silvestris | reverse complement strand
AGGGACCTCTGGAGATCATCTTGTCCAACTCTTTTGCTCAAGTAGGGCCATCTCAATCAGGACAAGTCTGGTTGCCCAGCGCCATGTCCAGATGAATTTTGAGTATATCCCGAGGATGGAGACTCCACAAACTCCCTCGGCAACCTGCACCAGTGCTCACTCACCCTCACAGTAAAAAGACATTTCCTGATGTAGAGGTGGAGCCTTGTGTGTTTCAGTTTGTGCCCATTGCCTCTGTGCCATTGTCACTGGCCACCACTGAAAAGACTCTGGCTCCATCTTCTTTGC
>NW_010441272.1:0-288 GCF_000710305.1 Buceros rhinoceros silvestris | reverse complement strand
AGGTTGTCATGGACAAGTCAGGAGGACTGGGAACATGCTTCTATTCAAACAAGAGGAGTTAAAGGAAAGAAAGTCATGTCATGCAATACAGCGCCATGTCTCCAAGAGCCAGAGGTGCAGTTACGGAGAAGGAGCATCCTGCACGCCCCAGGCATCTCCACTCTGCCGCCTGTCATCATGTCTCTTTGGAAGCAATGCCTTCTCGTGGTGGCCCAGCAGGAACAGAGACCTTGCCATGGACAGGGCCCAGCCCACCACCGGTACATAGACCACCACCGGCCACCCACC
>NW_010441271.1:0-288 GCF_000710305.1 Buceros rhinoceros silvestris | reverse complement strand
AATAAATTCAAGCAGCTCGCCCCAAGGGAATCGTGCAGCCCCCTGAAACGTCCCTCTTCACTGATACAGCCGATCGCCCTCCTTGGGGCATGCCGGCTAAATGCTGGGGTGGTCGAGCGAGTCCAAAAAGCCTCCCAGTCCACCACGCTCCCCTGGCTCCCTGCTCCCAGCAGCAAACGGAAGGCAAACCAGTTACAGCATGACGTTCAAACGGTCCCCATGGCCACGGGAGCCTCTCTGATGCTCCCGAGTCCCGCTCCTCCCTCCCTCCTCCCTCCCCCCCCCCCC
>NW_010441270.1:0-288 GCF_000710305.1 Buceros rhinoceros silvestris | reverse complement strand
CTCTAGGAAATGCCATCTTCACACCACTTCCTCATGAATTACACTATCTCCTTGCTCCAGGCTGGTAGTGGTGCCCTCATAACAAACAGAAGCACACCATCTCTCTAGAGCTTCTGCTTTGCGAGTTCACAGTGTAATATGGAATAAATTTGTTGAGACATGGGGCTTTAAAAGGTTTCTCGATAGAGTTGCACATTACTTTCACCAGCAGAAGAAATAGGGGGTTGACAAACCAACACAACATTTACACACTTTTTGCTTTACCTGTTCACTGTTCATACTCTCTTT
>NW_010441269.1:0-288 GCF_000710305.1 Buceros rhinoceros silvestris | reverse complement strand
GCACAGCTTGAGAACAGAGCGACAGATCTCAGTAAGTTAACAGAAATTTGGTGGCTTTCCTTTGAAGGGGGGGCCTCGTGAGTGCGGAGAGACCGCCCAGAGCCAGCAGCTCTCACGAGAGGAGGGGACGAAGCGAGCACATAGCCAGGGTAACGGTGACCACACTCAGAACTATAGGAGAAATCCCTAGGGAGCGCAGGGGCCGGGGTGGGCAAACAGGGCGTGGCGTGGCAGTTTGTGCAGAAGGGCCTGTGGGAAGGGCACTGAAGTGCTGCTTGCTCAGATCAG
>NW_010441268.1:0-288 GCF_000710305.1 Buceros rhinoceros silvestris | reverse complement strand
GAGGTGGTGCTGGGGGACAGGGGTTAGTGCTAACTTGGCAGTTGAACTCGATGATCTTAAAGATCGTTTCCAAGCTAAACCATTCTGTGATTCTATGATTCTATAATCAACGGACAAGGGAAGATCCATGGATCTCATCTACCTGAACTTCTGTGAAGCCTTTGTTATGATGCCCTGCATCATTCTTACCTCTACATTTTGGACAGACACTGTGGCCTAGAGGAGTCATCTCTGGGGTTGTAGTGGGATGCAAGGGAACATGGTGGGGTTGTTGGGATCAGGTACAGC
>NW_010441267.1:0-288 GCF_000710305.1 Buceros rhinoceros silvestris | reverse complement strand
AATCACAGAATAGTTTTGGTTGGAAAAGACCCTTGAGATCATTGAGTGCAACCACAAGCCTAACCCTGCTATGTCCACTACTAAACCGTGTCTCTGTTACTTCTACAAAACCTTTGAATACCTCTCTAGGGATGCAGTCTCTACCATCTGCTGATATCTGTTCCAAGCCTTGACAACTCTCTCAGTGAAGAAGTTGTTCCTCATGTCCAACATCAGCCTTCCCTGGCTCAACTTGAGCAGTTACGCTCCAGACCCCAGACCAGCTTTGTTGCCCTTTGTTACGAAAAT
>NW_010441266.1:0-286 GCF_000710305.1 Buceros rhinoceros silvestris | reverse complement strand
AGTGGCGGCGGCGGGCTGACGCATCGGCTGCAGGAGTGCTGCAAGGCAGAGCCGCCCTGGGGCTCCTGGGCACCCAGGGGCGCGCGACGCCTCCTTCCTGGTGGGGACTGTGCCGCAGGGCTCTGCTTGTCCCGTTTTTCCCCCAGATGTGCTGTGGGCTTCAGCCGTGGGCTGGCCCAGGCTTATTATGGTGCAAGGTGTGACCTTGTACACCTGCGTAGGGTGAACACCGTGCTGGGAGCGTGTCCATCCATGCTGTGGGCATCAGTTTGGACCAGCACTGGTG
>NW_010441265.1:0-288 GCF_000710305.1 Buceros rhinoceros silvestris | reverse complement strand
GTGTACCTTCCCGGCGGGAGGAAGACCCTCCACTCAGCCCCAGAGTGACTTTTTCTTGGCTGGCTCCGCAACTCGCAGCAAGCAAAAAAGCAGGTGTGGTGTAGCGCAGGGTACACACGGTGGGGTGCGGGATGCACACAGAGGGGTGCAGTGCCAGAGGCACAGAGAAGGGAGTACTATGCCTACCGTGGAGTGCGGGGTGCCCATGGCACGGTGCAAGATGCAGGGAGCAGGGTGCGGGACGCCCATGGCACGTGGCGGGATGCAGGGAGCAGGGGGCGGGATGCC
>NW_010441264.1:0-288 GCF_000710305.1 Buceros rhinoceros silvestris | reverse complement strand
TTCTCACTGCTCTCACGTATAAAGTGTTTCCTTGGCATGAACCTTTATTATGATAGAGCTACTTTAATGCTGTTGGTTACTGAAATTAGCTATTGGGTGTTTATTTATTAAAAAAAAAGCAAGTCCCCCAGCACTATACATCCTCATTCCTGCCCATCTCATCCCTATTGAGTAAAAGACACGCTAAACTGCTGCCAAGAGGACACAAAAGCTGCAAGACTCCCCTGCTCAGAGATTCTATAGCACAAGAAGTCTCTTTAGTTTCGTCAGGTTTTATGGGCAGGCTGG
>NW_010441263.1:0-288 GCF_000710305.1 Buceros rhinoceros silvestris | reverse complement strand
ACGAGCCGGGGCCCTCCACCGCCAGCAGCGCTGGGTGGCGCCTGGCGATGTTATGACTTGGCGGGTGGCCCCAGCTGCCGCCAGACACGACAACACCTCCTCGCCGATCCCTCCCACTCTCTCAGGACAGGGGTCATTTCCAGTGGGCCCCAGGCCCTGCATGCCGCAGGGTGCAGGTGGGAGCATCTTTTCCAGAAGAGCAGCCTCGCCCTCGACTGGACAGGACGGTCGCCGAGGCCGGAAAGCAGCTGATGGACTCTGAGCTGTTTGGCACTCAGATCCCCAGCC
>NW_010441262.1:0-288 GCF_000710305.1 Buceros rhinoceros silvestris | reverse complement strand
TCCCAGTTTCCAGGGATGGCTGTGCAGACAAAAAGGACAGAAAACCTGCAACAACACGCTCCTGGAAGCGTATCCCCGTCTGTGTGCTCGGTGCTACGTGCTGCAAGTACATGAGGTATGTTCATAAGTGTAAAATAAGTCTTTGCACTGTTATTAATAGGATCGTATCTATCAATACATCTGCCCCCTTGGTCTCTACCCATATGAGACCTTTCAGCAGTAACCTGGTACTGAGGCAGTTCCATCCTTCTACGAGCAGCAGCTGCTTTCTTTGAATCACCTGCTGAA
>NW_010441261.1:0-288 GCF_000710305.1 Buceros rhinoceros silvestris | reverse complement strand
GTCATTCCTGTATTTTTTGTGAGGGAAAGGAAAGCATTTCCAGTGGTGACAAATTCTATCTTTCTTATTTTACATTATAAAGCTACATATCAGGCTCTGTACAGCGATCCCTCTTGTAATATAAAAGGATAGCAGTTACTGACATTAACAGTGAATATCTCCTTGATCTGTGAACATCCACAACTCCTCCTCTCTTAAAAGCAAGCAATAAATTCAGATATTCCATTAAGCTCAATCAAAAAGCATTTTAAATGTTAATCTTTCATTTTTAAAAGTTTTGTTGAACAA
>NW_010441260.1:0-288 GCF_000710305.1 Buceros rhinoceros silvestris | reverse complement strand
TCAGGGACCCTACAGCTAAGGCCAGGGTGCTTCTAGATAGAGCAGAACTGTTAAACTGTTACAGCATGTACAGCTCTGAGATTTGGTGCCTTCAGGATTAGGTAGCAGCAGAGCAGGGTGACATTTTAGCAGCAAGTGCTGGACTGGGGCACCTCTTTTCTTCCCAAGTCCTGCCCTGACATCCAAAGTCTTTTTTATACAATTGAAACCGCTTGTGTATACCAGCAACTGCTCTCCCACATGCAGATTTCCTCTTATCACTGAATTCAGTGGGCTGGGATGCCAGCC
>NW_010441259.1:0-288 GCF_000710305.1 Buceros rhinoceros silvestris | reverse complement strand
GTGAAGGCAGTGACCTGGAGAGGAGATCTAAGGGGAGGGCTCGAGTGTGTGTCCCTGGGAGCTGGGTGGTGGGCAGGGGGCTCTGGGGGTGGCGCTGAGCCCTTCACTGTGGCTGGGGTGCAGGTGATATGGGAAGACCCCTGTTTGCCTATTGTGGGGCCGAGCAGCCTTGGGAGAGGGGCCGTCCCTAGGGCATGGGGACTCGCAGGGGCATCTCAGTGCTGGGGGTGTCTCAGTGCTGGGGGTCTCTTTCCTGCAGGGGGGGTGTGCGTGGCCCAGTCTGTGAAG
>NW_010441258.1:0-288 GCF_000710305.1 Buceros rhinoceros silvestris | reverse complement strand
GACACACCTGGTGGGTGATGCAGGAGGATGGCAAAGTCCACTGTGGACCACAGGGGAATTTAACCCTGGCTTAAACACCCTGATCTAGAGGCCTGTATTATTAAATTCCCGTGTAATATAATGTCTAGAGAGGTGCGTGTCATGCATGGTAAGGAAGAAGGGGTGGAAAGTCATGGTTTGAGACAAAACTGGTTTGGTTTGGTTTGATTGACATAGAAGCAAACCAATTACGGTATTCCTCCCTCTGCACATTATAGCATCTCACTGGCTGTGGAGCTTTTTGGTGGG
>NW_010441257.1:0-288 GCF_000710305.1 Buceros rhinoceros silvestris | reverse complement strand
CTCACCAGCCTTAATTTCCTCTTGGAAATGCTGGCAGCTCCAACTGTTTAACAGAACTGGGCATTTAAAGGAGAACTGAAGTCCCTTTAAGTCCCTTTTTTTTTTCAATACAGGGTGCAGTCATAAGTACTCAAGGTTTCTCAGATCTGTGTTATTGCTAAATTTACAGGTCCGCCAAAGGAAAAAAACGTTACGCTGCAGAAATTGAAAATTGTTAAAATATGTGTCAGTCTACAGATCAAATTGTGCTGCTGTGTTGCCATGTTATAAGTCTCTATTCCACAAAAA
>NW_010441256.1:0-288 GCF_000710305.1 Buceros rhinoceros silvestris | reverse complement strand
CCCCAGCTAATGAGAGTGACCCCAGTTCACAACCTGTGAGGGTATAAAGGAGGCTGAGCGAGGAGTGCTGAGAGCTGAATCGGGCGGGTCCTCCTCAGGGCAGTGCGTTGTGCAGTTGGGGTCTCAACCCTTGGACCAGGTTTGTTTGTTTGTTTTAATATTGCTCATAGAATCTGTGGGATTTGGTGATGTACACACCAGTCTTACTGTTATGAAGGAACCTTTCCAAACAGAATTCAGGGACCGCCGGAGCTACATGGAGAAGCTCCTGCTTAAGAAATACAGGAG
>NW_010441255.1:0-288 GCF_000710305.1 Buceros rhinoceros silvestris | reverse complement strand
TTGGCCACCATGGCTTGAAAAGCGGCTTAAAAATGAGGAGCAAACAGCTGAGAAAGGATTTATCACACCTTCCCGACAAAGGCAGTGAGTTGTCTGCAGGACAGAGTTTTGTACCTTCCTGTAAATAGCCCTTGGGGGGTTGTTTGCTGCGGGGAGAGGGTGTCGCCGTGCATCGACGTTCCCTCCCCGGCCGCGTTTCCAGGCTGTGTCAGACAAGGAGCCTTTGAACCAGCTGTTTGATCCCCCTTGGAGGAAAAGCGGGGGTTTGATCCTTCATCCTCTCCAGCC
>NW_010441254.1:0-288 GCF_000710305.1 Buceros rhinoceros silvestris | reverse complement strand
CGGCCTTTCTCCAAGCCGTGCCTGCTGATGGAGGACAGGGCGATGCTGTCCCATCCTGCTGGAGAAGTGTTGGGGTGAGGGAGAAGTGCAGCACCCAGCAGCATCATAGCAAGAAGCAGCTGGAAACAGGAGAGCAGAGCCAAACACATGGGTAATTGCACCAGGGCTGTTGCGGAGTGGAGGAGCAGCCCTGCTGCGGCCCCTGGGGACAAGGACATCAGGAAAGGGAAGCTTGCACCCTGCCACTCGGTGTGGCACAGCCTGCAAATGTGTGTGCTGGGGCCTGTC
>NW_010441253.1:0-288 GCF_000710305.1 Buceros rhinoceros silvestris | reverse complement strand
ACTCTTTATGAAGTTTGGGAGGTTTTCTTTCTTGGAAGAAACACGGATGTTGCTTCATTTTTTTCAGAGTCACTAAGACTAGGCTCAATGTTTCCAACTTGGTTTTGTTATTAGTATAGCATCTGGAGGTTCTGCTTTTTCATCATTATCATCTGTGAAGACATCTCATGCAAGGAGCCATTTGGCCCAGACAACCAGCTAATACAACTCAGTGTACCCCTGTCTCATCACAGAGAGGAGATTTTTCTTCAACATATTTACAAACAAAAACCTTACGAGCAAAGGTCA
>NW_010441252.1:0-287 GCF_000710305.1 Buceros rhinoceros silvestris | reverse complement strand
TGCCTCTCTGGGCAACCTGGGCCAGGGTCTCGCTGCCCTCAGTGTCAAAAACTTCTTCCGTATAAGATTTCTTCCTTATGCATCTTTGTGCATCTCCGGTGTCTGAGTCCATCCCCTCTGACATAAGCAATCCCAGTCTGTGTAGGACTGTGGGCCCAGATGAGGACAGTGAGTGTGTGTGGGAGGAAGCGCTGCTGTGCTGGGCTCCCCCGGCTGGCTCTGGGTCACCTGGATGGTGGGATGGTGCCACTCACGGAGCTCGAGCGGCGGGTGGCCTGTGAGTCAGC
>NW_010441251.1:0-288 GCF_000710305.1 Buceros rhinoceros silvestris | reverse complement strand
CTTCAGGCCACCACGTCCCCTGCGCCCTGTTTGTCTCTCCCAGCCCCTGGGAAGTTTGGTGGGGGACAGGGCAGTATATGCTTTCACGTCCCAGTAACACACTGGTTTTACTGGGCGGGTGCCTCCGTCCCTGGTTCTCTCTGCAGGTGACGTGTGAGGCAGTAATGGGCGATGATGACTCAGGTCGGTTTAGCCTGTGGGGACGTGGGGGACAAGCATCTCCCAGGTCCCAGCTGGGGGCTCTGCCCTGATCCCCCCAGCACCCCACGATGGCCAAGAGCTGGGGAA
>NW_010441250.1:0-288 GCF_000710305.1 Buceros rhinoceros silvestris | reverse complement strand
GGCTCCGAGGCCTGTAACTGTTCTTGCAGTTAAGATGGACGATGCTGCTTGGGTCACCTCCTCCAGCTCCATTTCGTTACCAGGGTGTCACACAGCCCTCACGGACCGTCAGGCTCACTCTGGTACCCAGCTAACTCCCGCGTTTGGTAGATGGTGGTACTCAGGGAACTGCAGCACAGACTGAGACAGCAGTGCTAAAGCTGTTTCCTTCCTCGTCACGGAAACGCATGTGCCCAACGCAGAAAGGGAACAACGGAACATCTCTCACCAGCCCACCCTCTCTCACTT
>NW_010441249.1:0-288 GCF_000710305.1 Buceros rhinoceros silvestris | reverse complement strand
AAAAAAAAAAAAATCACAGACTTCAAACTTCTCTGCACACCATGATCCAAACACTAAAACAAATAAGCAACATACTTTTTTTCAGAACTGGTGGTTCTCTGTCAACAAAATGTGTCGCTGGTTTTGGAGCTGAAGTCCTCTCCTTTTCATCCACATCCTGGAATTACAATTAAGCCTTTTTAAGCCATCAAGGGATGCAACAGTGCTCTTACCACTACAATAAAAATTAAAGAATCTTCTAAAAATTAAAGAATCCTCCATGTCAACTGAGTTCTGCCCCTTCTAATA
>NW_010441248.1:0-288 GCF_000710305.1 Buceros rhinoceros silvestris | reverse complement strand
CTCCAGGAAGCCCAGCAGATCCTCAACGTCTCAAACCTCAACCCGGAGCAGATCCAGAAGGTAGAGATTCCCTTGGAGCCAGGGCCAGCAGGGCTTTGCCCTCCCCACGCTGCTGCCAGGCGTGGGGGTGACAGCTGGGCCCCGGAGGGAGTGTGGGTGCTGTCCTGGGCCCGGTTAGTCCCAGCTTGAGCTTGGCTGGCTGGAGGAGCGGCCAGACAGCCCGCGGGCATCAGCAGCCTGTCGGGCTCGGCCCCCCGGTTTGCTCCTTGGGGGAGGGGGGACACGGGG
>NW_010441247.1:0-287 GCF_000710305.1 Buceros rhinoceros silvestris | reverse complement strand
TTTGTATGAAAAGAAGCGTGAGCTTTAATACGCTGGAATTCTGTATTTCCTCTTGTAATGGCCACTGGAAATGATGGCTCCCTCCAGCTCACTGCTGTGAGTTACTTATGGAAAATAAAGTGCAAAAAATGCAATTCTCCCTCTCACATGCTACACCTGGCTTGTGGATAAAGATAACAGCTCTAGTCCCTGTTGCTTCCCATTCTTTTCTTCAGATGACTTAATTCATCACAAGCAGGGAAAGCAATAAAATATATGGGAGAAGCAAGTGCTGCAGCATGAACATA
>NW_010441246.1:0-287 GCF_000710305.1 Buceros rhinoceros silvestris | reverse complement strand
TAGGTCAGATTGGGATACGCCTGATCCTTAGTGTGAAATTCTGACAATGCTGCAGGCAGTGGGAGCTCTGCTAGTGACTTCAGTAGACTAGATGCCTCTCTCACTTTTGTCTTGCCACTGGTGAAAAAAGCCTCACTTGTGAATTACAGAGGGAAAATAGTTCTCTTTCTTTGCAACTGAAGAAATAGGTGACCAAAGGGCCAATCTGAAAGAATTTGTTACTCTGTACAGAAGCAAGCTGGGGTGGGGGGGGGGCATGGCAGTTTTTCAGCTGTTACTAAAATTAA
>NW_010441245.1:0-287 GCF_000710305.1 Buceros rhinoceros silvestris | reverse complement strand
GGTGTCCACTGATGAGCCTTATTGAGAGAGGCATTGGTACACTGTATCCTCCAACATCGTATGGGGTAAATGTTGAATCGTGTTTTCTCAAGAATTCTGGTTTCAGAATATAGCCACAACCACCATTGTCTTGAATTTTCCATTTTGCAACTCCATTTGTACTCCTGGCGCCTGGAAGTTTAAGGCCACCATTTGACATCCCACATTCCAGAACTCTCGAGGATTATAATTTGAAGAGGTCATTCCCGTTCCTTCAGGATAGATTCTTGTAATGAATCTTGAAGTAT
>NW_010441244.1:0-287 GCF_000710305.1 Buceros rhinoceros silvestris | reverse complement strand
TCTGTTGTTTTCTCAACAGACTTAAGTTTCCTTAAAATTGCTTCTTCCTTAGCTGAGACTTCCATTTCCTCTCTTTCCAGAGCCTCAATTTCCTTCTCCAGTCTGCAATCACAATTCCCTTTGATTTAATACCAGGCAGAGAACAACATTGCAGATTCAATACATTGTGAATATGAACATTAGTGGGGCTGGGTACCCTGACAGATTTTGCTCTAATATGAGATCAGCTTATTGTTTCACACACATCAGGAAATACTGTGAAACAGTATTCTAATTAAAAAAAAAAA
>NW_010441243.1:0-287 GCF_000710305.1 Buceros rhinoceros silvestris | reverse complement strand
ATATTTCAGGATTATATAAAAAGAAACTTCTATTCCCAACCTCAAGTTGCTTCCAAGAAACCAGGTGTAAGGAAATATAACAGGTTGAAGAATGTTAGAATAAATTGATAATGCAGTCAATCAGTTGTTAGAATCACATCTAAATATGCTTCAGCATGGTGGCTCTGGAAACTTCAGATGATTTATTACATCTTTGCTATAGCATTCAGTGTCAAATAAGACTTGAAATCAAAACTGGACTAGTAGTATGCCCTGCATTTGTTTTTCCTAGGGACTCCTCTGAGTTG
>NW_010441242.1:0-287 GCF_000710305.1 Buceros rhinoceros silvestris | reverse complement strand
CAGCTTCCAGGGCCTGAACCTCACCTCGCTCTCCATCACCTACACCAACATCACAGCCGTGCCCGCCGCTGCCTTGAGGAACCTGGTGTACCTCCGGTACCTGAACCTGTCCTACAACCCCATTAGCACTGTGCTGAAGGGCTCCTTCAAGGACCTCATCCGGCTCCAGGAGCTCCACATCGTGGGTGCTCTCTTGGTGTCCGTGGAGCCGCAGGCTTTCTCCGGCCTGAGACAAATACGGCTGCTCAACCTCTCCAGCAATTTTCTCTCCACGCTGGAGGAGAGCA
>NW_010441241.1:0-287 GCF_000710305.1 Buceros rhinoceros silvestris | reverse complement strand
ATGGAACAGACCCTCCTAGAAGTTATGCTAAAGCACATGGAGGACAGGGTGGTGAGTCAGGAGAGCCAACATGGCTTCATCAACCATGCCTGACCAACCGTGTGGCCTTCTATGACAAAGTGATTATATCAGTGGACAGGGCAAGAGCTATAGATGTCATCTATATGGACTTCTTTCTGTAAAGCCATTGACATGGTCCCCCAAAACAGCCTTCTCTCTAAATTGCTCCGATATGGATTTGGTGGATGGGCTTGTGTGGTGGATAAGGAATTGATTGGATGGTCACA
>NW_010441240.1:0-287 GCF_000710305.1 Buceros rhinoceros silvestris | reverse complement strand
GCTTGATGTCCAAAGAACTTGATGAAATATCCAGAAATATAACGAAGTGTAGGAAAGTACAGTGTTTGCTGATTGCTTTGCTGAGAGTCATTTAGACGCCTCTCTTTACAGCAGTCCTAACTCCTTTGTCTTAAGTCCTTCCTTTGCTTACATTCACTTTCTCAAGCAATAATAAATAAAGCAATAATTAACTCTCAAGCAATAATTAACAGAACTGAACATCTCTTTTTTTCATCACGGTCCTTTGAAAGTGTCGCAAATAACCACACAGGCTGTTTCAGCTTTTC
>NW_010441239.1:0-287 GCF_000710305.1 Buceros rhinoceros silvestris | reverse complement strand
AAATGTCCAATGCCCCGGGGGTGCACATCCGCGTGCCTGGCTTCGGCAAGACCTATTCCGTGGAGTACTTGGATCAGAGCAAGCTGGCAGGTGAGAGCAGGAGAGGCGCGGGGTGTCTGGGGGTCCCACACGCTCCCTGCAACTGGAGAGGTGGCTGCAGCGGGGACCGGTTCTGCAGAGAGCCCAGGTCACCTGGGAGCGAGGGATGTCCGCCTCGCGGACACGGTCCCTTCGAGTGCCAGCAGGGACCACCCCAGCCCTCACCCCAGTGCGTGGAGCCACCACCT
>NW_010441238.1:0-287 GCF_000710305.1 Buceros rhinoceros silvestris | reverse complement strand
TATAAGCAGGTTCTTCATTATCCTGGAAAAAATGATAAGAAAATAGATCAGAGTGATTCAGTATAATATCCCTTCGATGTATTAGTCTGTGAATGAAATTGTGAATAAACATCCACGCTGTACTGTGTGTATATGTTTCAGATGTAAACTAGTGTCATTCTTTGAGAATAAACATCTTGTGGTATTTGGGAAGTGAGAAACTAATCTCAGTAGCCTTGTGCAAAAGTCTGCAGAACTTCTTGAAAAGGAAAAATTGCCAGTGTCTTTTTACTGTTGGTTTCAAGAAA
>NW_010441237.1:0-287 GCF_000710305.1 Buceros rhinoceros silvestris | reverse complement strand
GGGGGTTTTAGCTCCTGCCTGCCAAAGCGAGATTAAAATTCTCCCCCGTTTGGTCTCTGGGCTCAGGGGAGCAGCTCAAACGCTCCTCAAAATCATCCTGATGACACTTGTTTGGATCCAGGCTGTTGCCATGGCACGTCGTTGCTTGGGCGAGCTTGAGGTTTCCTTGTCTGGAGCTCCGAGGTGTCCGTGGTGCAGGAGTGGGCGATGGGGTGGGTGGGAGCAGCTTCCCCTGCCATCTCCACCTCTGTGATCTCCTCAGAGGCGCAACGGGGGCCCGTGGAGCC
>NW_010441236.1:0-287 GCF_000710305.1 Buceros rhinoceros silvestris | reverse complement strand
TTTCCAGGAGCCAGTGAAGCCAGAGGAGGGGAGGGACATGGCCAACAGGATCAATGCCTTCGGCTACCTCGAGTGCTCGGCCAAGACAAAGGAGGGTGTGCGGGAGGTCTTTGAGATGGCCACCCGCGCAGGCCTGCAGGTCCGGAAGAACAAGAAGCGCAGAGGCTGCCCACTGCTGTGAGCAGCCTAGGGGGCCGGGAGGCAGCTGCCTGCACCGGCCCCTGGCTGCCCTGTGCCGTGGGGAGGGAGCGCTGGCAGACGGCCAAAGCGGGACCTCGTGGTGCCAG
>NW_010441235.1:0-287 GCF_000710305.1 Buceros rhinoceros silvestris | reverse complement strand
CTCACCCTGTCTCCCCGCTCCTCCGCCCCTGTCTTCCACTGCCCATCGCCGTGCCCTCTGGCTGGCGGTGGTGGGCGCTGTGGGCTGCAGGCGCAGGGCTGGCCCACCTTTGTGTTTCAGGCTGCAGTTGGCCTCATCGCTCTTGTCCGCGCAGTCGTGGAAACCATCACAGACAAAGCCCCGGTGGAGGCAGAGCCCCTGGTCACACAAGTGCTCATCCCAGGCACAGCTCTCTGCAGTGCAGGCAGACATGGCCAGGCTGCAATGGCATCCCGCTGGGCACCCCT
>NW_010441234.1:0-287 GCF_000710305.1 Buceros rhinoceros silvestris | reverse complement strand
GGGGGTTATTTCGGAGCAGGGCTCCCTAGGGACAGTCCCAGGACAGCAAAAATCAGCTCCAGCAAATCTTGCTCGCCCCGCTCTGCACTTAAACCTCTCCCTGCTCCTGCCTATCCCTCCAGTGGAGATGTTTTAAACTAAATCCTGAGCTCCAGCCTGCTCTCCGCCGGGTGGTGGTTCTGCTGTCGCTGCCACGGCCTCACCCTGTGGTTACAGATACCCCTGGGGCTCGGCACGGCCGCCCGCGTGCAGGTGGGGAACGCGCCGGGTGGTGGCGATGTCCAGGC
>NW_010441233.1:0-287 GCF_000710305.1 Buceros rhinoceros silvestris | reverse complement strand
GTCTGATGCGTCTCCCTGTTGCATCTTTAATGCAGCTGTGGCTTGAAGCGTAGTCAGAGATAACACTTCACAGAAGTAGAAAAGACACAATTTTAAGTCCTAGATCATCTGTAATATAATTCCAGTAATGTTTACGATTGCCTTGGGAGTCTTTTCAGTCTTTCCTAGCAGAGCAAATTTGCTCAAAGAAGAGGGAGCTGATTTGCATAAAGCCTTTCATTAATATGAAAGGTTTTACAGTTAATTGGAAAGATACTATTGTCATAAAAGGTGGGGATTTTTTTTTT
>NW_010441232.1:0-287 GCF_000710305.1 Buceros rhinoceros silvestris | reverse complement strand
AAGGGAAATACAGAGACCTGAAGGTGAAGCATTGCTTTGGCTTCTGGGTACCTGCCTTTGACTTCTATCTCAGCTGAGGGAACACCGGCTCTGCCTTGTGGTGCTATAGTTAAATCCTTGTCACGGATTAACCCGTCATCGGTTATAGCCATAATCTTTGTTTACCCCAACGTTTCCTATTACCCCACAGGGGAATTTCCCTGCCGGATTTGCAAGCCCCGGGTGAGGGCAGGGTTATTCCCCAGGGAGCAGCTCGGGGGTCGCTTTGTGGCAGGCGCGGGGCCCAC
>NW_010441231.1:0-287 GCF_000710305.1 Buceros rhinoceros silvestris | reverse complement strand
TGACTCGCGGAAATAAACCCCACAACCCAGAGAGGTTGGAAGGCAAGGTATGCTTTAATGCGGTGCCAGCTGCACAGACGATAATTCCACCAGTTATGCACACCCCCTGAATCCGAACTCCTCCTTATATAACGAGAATCGATACATAGTCATGAACAGTCAACGCCCATTCCCCGCCCACTACCCTTTTCCCGTGTAAATGAGCTGCACATGCTCAGTGTTGTCCTGGGGGGTCCGGGCAGGGGTCTCCGGGGACGAAGTAAATACTCTTCCTCTTGCTGAGCATG
>NW_010441230.1:0-287 GCF_000710305.1 Buceros rhinoceros silvestris | reverse complement strand
GTTTTTAAAGCCAAATCTCTCATTTCCTGATAGAAGCTAGTGCTGCCTGCCATGTTTATCCTTTTTGGCAATGGTCTTAGCCCTGTAAGTTAACTCATAAGGATGTGATCTCTTATCCCAAGGCCATTTCTGCTTTCCTTACAAGCTCTGTGTTCTGCAGAGGGACAGAATATGCCCAGCAGAAGCATTTGAGCCAAGAGGGATGGTATGATTACCTCCCCTCCCTTAGTAGAGAAATGAAAAACAAATGGTAAGGGTCCAGAGGAGGAGGGGAAAGGCTCTTTTTT
>NW_010441229.1:0-287 GCF_000710305.1 Buceros rhinoceros silvestris | reverse complement strand
CCTCACTGGGGACTCCAGCTGTGGCAGGAAGGGTGCTGTGGCCGTCCTGCTGTCCCCCCACCCCATGTCACCGGGTCACGACACATGCAACAAGCTCCAGAGCTGCACCTCACTGCAAGGATGCTGCACCCAGCGCCAGCAGGTCCCTGGGCTCAGGTGCCAACCCCAAGCAGGGAGCCAAGGGGGGCAGAGCTCAGGCTGGACAGGGCATCTCCATCCTGGTGGTATCTCAGAGGCTGGTAACATCCCATTCCAGAGGGACCCTGGTACCTGCTCCCTGAGGGAGG
>NW_010441228.1:0-287 GCF_000710305.1 Buceros rhinoceros silvestris | reverse complement strand
GCAAAAGGTAGTTGGGCACACGCAGAGAGGTCCTCACACCTCAGAGAGATGACTGTTACATCGCCTAGAGAACAGAAAAAGAGGAACAAAATCACCTCTGCAGCAGGACAGTGTAGACTCCGAGATGGTGTCAGCAGCTTCAGACAGGACATTACCCCGGCACAGGCCGTTGAAGCCCACATTACCTGCTCCTAAGAGAGCTTGGGGCTGAACACCGCGTGGGAGGGCAGGGGAGACAGGGGCAGATCCCACCACAAAGCCCATGGTGCTCTGCCACAGCATGCCCA
>NW_010441227.1:0-287 GCF_000710305.1 Buceros rhinoceros silvestris | reverse complement strand
GAAGTTGGTTCCGCCTGCTCGCCAGTGCCGGCTCTCCACTGCTGCGAGCCCCGCGCTTGTTGCCAGGCTGTGGGGGCGCTGCTGGGGCTCCACCAGCAGACTGGGGTTGTCCTGACCTGTCTGTGCAGTGACCCGAGGGCTGAGCTGTTCTCCCAGCTCTAAAACTCGGGTGGATGTGGGCAGGGGAGGCAGGTTCAAGCTTTAACCAGCTTCCTGGTTCCACCACGGGGTGCTGCCTCCCTCTGCCCCCCCTTTTTAGGGTGGCTGCTTCCACGCTGGCCACTCCT
>NW_010441226.1:0-287 GCF_000710305.1 Buceros rhinoceros silvestris | reverse complement strand
CAGTATCTCGACATTCGTCCCAGGTCACATGCCCCTGCTTCCATCTCCTGTGCACCTCCTTTTTATGTCTGAGTCTAGTTGGGAGCTCCTGCTCATCCATGCAGGCTTGCTTTGCTTGATTTCAGCTTGTGGGCATGGACCATTCTTGAGCACGGAGGAGGCGATCCTTGGAAACCAACCAGCTCTCCTGGACTCCTCTTCTCTCCAGGGCTGTCTCCCATGGGATTTTTCCAAACAGATCTCTGAAGGAGTTGCAGTCTGCTCTCCAGAAGTCCAGGGTTGTGATC
>NW_010441225.1:0-287 GCF_000710305.1 Buceros rhinoceros silvestris | reverse complement strand
TGACACCATCACCTCCAGCATCTTCTGCCGGTTGTGCTGATCCACGGGCTCATCTGGAAGAAGGTACAGACTGGGGGCTCAGTGGGTGCTGCTCTTCTCCCCACCCTGAGCCTCACCCACCCCGGGAGTACCTGGGGAGGCACCTTTGGAGAGGGGGTAGTAAGGCAGAGCCCCTCCGCACGCCTCGTCCTCCGTCTTCACCACCACCACCACGTAGAAGCTGTGGCTGGGGAAATCCTTCTTCTGCGGTGGCCGCCCCCGGGGGGGAGAGACAGGGGGCACCGCGG
>NW_010441224.1:0-287 GCF_000710305.1 Buceros rhinoceros silvestris | reverse complement strand
TGGATCTTAACTCTTCAGGGGAACAGACTAGCACTGTTTAACTCAGAAAGCCTAATTAACTGTGTCAGCCCAAAGGTGGCACTTAATGACTTGTTAGAAGTGTTAGATGACGAGGGTATACACACTGTTACTAAATATAAAAGCTTGAGGACAGTCTCTTTTCAGAGCATGCTTCCCATGCAAAAAGGGCGCAGGATTCATGAGTGAAGAGGAGACAAAGAAGCCTGTTCACATTTCATGTTTTACATTTTACAGTGTTTCTCTGAAGCAGAACTAAGGAAATTTTT
>NW_010441223.1:0-287 GCF_000710305.1 Buceros rhinoceros silvestris | reverse complement strand
CTGCACGCCGTCACGGCTGGAAAGGCACCTGTGAGTATCTGCCACTTCAAGTAGAAAATAGGGGGAACAGAATATCAACTCCGCGGCCTAGGTGCTGTGAAGAAAAATAAATGCAGATGGCAGTCATCCAGGTACCGAGTACCCGCACACACAATATTCCCTGTCTGTGAAAACGCAAACATTTGATGTCAGGCTCTGACTGTGGAGTGAAAGGGAGCTTGCCTGAATAGAGAATAGCAAGAACTGCGTGTATTAAACACCCAAAGCTTTAATAATGCCTGGAATGA
>NW_010441222.1:0-287 GCF_000710305.1 Buceros rhinoceros silvestris | reverse complement strand
AACCCAAGTGTTTCCAGCCTCTCGAGTTCTACCTGCGCTCCAGCACCATCAGCTCCTCATGAGGGCTTTCAAACAGCCCCGATTTTGCTCGAAACTGGCTGGGAACAAGACGTGCCTTCCACTGGCCTCAGTGTCCCACGAACCAAACATTAACCCACCCGGTTTTCTTTTAAAGCGTTAGAGACCCCCAGCCAGGAGGTTCCGCCGGCAAAGGTCAGTGCCGAAACCTGCTCTAAACAACAGGGCTTTGCCCGGCAAAACCGAGCAAGGATAGAGAGATGAAACCC
>NW_010441221.1:0-287 GCF_000710305.1 Buceros rhinoceros silvestris | reverse complement strand
TTCCAGCCCTTTCACCAGCTTTGTTGTCCTCTTCTGGACACATTCAGGGACCTTCACATCCATCCTAAACGCTGGGGCCCAGAACTGCACGCAGCACTCCAGGTGAGACCGCACCAGCGCTGAACACAGCGGGACAATCTCTTCTCTGGAGCAACTGGTCACGCCGTGTTTGATGTCCCCAGGATGCGGTTTGCCCTCTTGGCTGCCTGGGCACTGTGGGCTCACACTGAGCTGCTGCTGACCAGCACCCCCCGATCCCAGCTGCAGGGCTGCTCTCCAGCCACTCC
>NW_010441220.1:0-287 GCF_000710305.1 Buceros rhinoceros silvestris | reverse complement strand
TCTCCAGAGGTCCCTTCCAACCCCTACCATTTCTATGGTGAAAAATTTGGTACTTATTCCACCAAGTTTACAATTTTTTTTTCTAATTTATGATTTATTACCTTCTTTACTAGAAAACCAGCACAAGGTGGGGGTGGGATATGGGGCAGAGGGAAGTAGCCACAGATAAAACAAGTCAGACATGCAACCAAGTCCTTACATTGGTTGTGAAGTCAAGTGAATGAATCCAGGCATTAAGTATGCTAATGTCTTCCCGGTACCAGTCTGGGCTATACCAATAAGATCAA
>NW_010441219.1:0-287 GCF_000710305.1 Buceros rhinoceros silvestris | reverse complement strand
ATCCAGCGAAGCGTACACCCGTCCAAGCCAGCGAAGCCAGGGTACACCCATCCAAGCCAAAAATCAAACACTCAGAGCACCTTGCAGCGAATGCAGGATATGGTTCTAAGGTTGGGGTTTTTTCCAGAGATTAGAAATCACTGGAAAACTAATAATAATAGTAAAAAAAATTTAAATCCTCCAACAAAAAGGTGACATTACATAGAAGTCCAGCTTCCTCTTTAATATCTATAGAGGGTAGGTAAACCTGAATAATTAATTTCAAAATTTTAATAGCACTAGATACA
>NW_010441218.1:0-287 GCF_000710305.1 Buceros rhinoceros silvestris | reverse complement strand
GCGCCTCAGCGCCTGCTCCGGGCACAGCGCGTGGCGCGCAGGTCGGGAGGCTGCGGTACAGCACGTCCGGCACTCCAGCCGAGCTCACGGCCGGTGCTGAGAGCATCAGCGACAGCACACGGGGCTCTGGCTGGGGCGAGGGGCGGCAGGAGGAGGCAGCCACAAGGACAAGTGGAACGTGGGGGTTTATGACAAGGGTAAATCACTCCCTGGAAACAATGAAGGCAGTGACCAAGCAGCTGCTGCTGTTAATTGATTGTAAAGATGTAAATGACATCGCAGTTAGG
>NW_010441217.1:0-287 GCF_000710305.1 Buceros rhinoceros silvestris | reverse complement strand
AGCGAAAGCCTGTTACTTAACAGACTGGCGAGTTTCTGAGAGGATCAAATCCTGCCTTCTGGGAAATCAGATGGGAGTGTGGCATTTGGGCTGTAAGGCTTTAGAGATAAGGAAGCACTATCCGACGGGCTTTTCCAGCAGGAGTCCCACTGAAGCCCTGTGGAGGTGAAGGAGGGGCTGCACCTCCAAGGGCAGCTGCTGTGAGTGTGGGTGGCACCAGCTTGTCGAGCAATGTGCTGGCGACCGGCCCCTGTGAGAAATATCAGAAGTGAGCTGAAGCCAGTCGC
>NW_010441216.1:0-287 GCF_000710305.1 Buceros rhinoceros silvestris | reverse complement strand
GATGATGGAGAGAGCCTGGACACCTTCGAGCGGGGCAGCTACTCCTACCTGGTGTTCAATGTCACGCGGGTGAGACACATGCGGGAGGGCAGGGGTGGAGGGTCCTGGGGCACCTGCTCACCTTGAGCTCATGCCATCCTCTCCTACAGAACATCTTCACCTCCACTGTCCTCCATGCCAGCACCGAAGCCACTGAGGTCACCATTGGCACACTGAGCATCTTTGGGGTGCGGGACCCACCCACCAAGGTCCTCCTGAACGGCCAGGAGAAGCCCTTCTCCTACCTG
>NW_010441215.1:0-287 GCF_000710305.1 Buceros rhinoceros silvestris | reverse complement strand
AGACAGCTGGCCAATACCATTGGCTACCACAGCTGCTGTCCCAAAGGCCCGTTTATTCCCTTTTGGATCCTTAAAATACCCCTTCTGGAGGAAGTGTATGCCTAAAATGCATGGAGCATCTGGACCTGTCACAATCAGGTGTTTCACCCAGTTATGACCAGTAAGGCTCACTTCAGCTAGCAATAATGTCAGTTCTTGTCACACCTGTCACACCTGAAATGGTGACAGACTCAGTCCCTTTAGAATTCAATGGAAGTAAGGTACATTGGGCACCTGTATCTACCAGG
>NW_010441214.1:0-287 GCF_000710305.1 Buceros rhinoceros silvestris | reverse complement strand
TCATTTAATCCATGACTTTCAGAGTTCATCTATCAGAACAGTCTCAGGGCAGGAGAGATGGTGTTTGATTGTTGCATGCCACATCCAGATCCTGAGGCTCTGTATCTGGCATGGCCCATGCTTGTGGTCTAGGGTTAAAGGTGTTGATTTTGAGGAATTTGCTGGATGGGAATTTGAATTCTATCACCACTGCCCTTTGCTCAGTTTCAAAGTCCATTACTCACTGAATCAAGTGATTAATATCACACAATCAAATTCATTGGCTATTCTCACCCAAAATTAAATCC
>NW_010441213.1:0-287 GCF_000710305.1 Buceros rhinoceros silvestris | reverse complement strand
TGGAGAGCAGCCCTGAAGAAAGGGATCTGGGAGTGCTGGTCGACAGCAGGCTCAGCATGAGTCAGCAGTGTGCCCTAGCAGCCAAGAGGGCAAACCACATACTGGGTGCATCAAACACAGCATAACCGGCCAGTCAAAAACGGTGATTATCCTGCTGTGTTCAGCACTGGGATGGCCTCACCTCGAGCACTGTGTGCAGTTCTGGCACCCAGCATTTAAGAAGGGTGTTAAGGTCCTGGAATCTGTCCAGAGGAGTGCAACAAAGCTGGTGAAAGGGCTGGAAGCAA
>NW_010441212.1:0-287 GCF_000710305.1 Buceros rhinoceros silvestris | reverse complement strand
GGAACCCCCTGCCCCAGATCAGCCCCCCAGCATCTGCCAGCATGATCTGGGACGAGGTGGGGGGCATCGCCCTGCTCCCCCACTTTCTTCTGGCACCCAAACCCTTGTTTCTGCAGACACTGACGGCTGTGGCCGCTCACGCGTTCCCTTCTGATGCTGGGGGAGGTCCGCTGCACCACATCTGCCCAAGCAATGGGGAAACTGAGGCACAGAAGCAACTGAGGTGTCCCCAGACACCTCTAACCCCCCTGCAGGGCCACAACAAACTCCCCACGTGCAAAACAGGA
>NW_010441211.1:0-287 GCF_000710305.1 Buceros rhinoceros silvestris | reverse complement strand
GGGGTGCGGGCAAGGCATCAGCACTTGGAGGCTTTCACTGATGTCTCACCCCAAGCTGGCTCCGGAGAGGCTCTGTGCAAGGGTCCAGCACCATCTGCATCAGGACCAACACAGCAAAGTACCTGCTGCTTTTACCCAGCCCTCACCATCCCCACACAAGGGCGGCTTGGGATGCAGGAGTCATGGCTGGAGCACAGGCTGGAGAAGTGCATCTGCACCCCAACGCCATGTCCCCGAGGATGCTGAGGAGCTGAATCCAGGAAACTGGGGCTGGCGTGGCCCCGCCG
>NW_010441210.1:0-287 GCF_000710305.1 Buceros rhinoceros silvestris | reverse complement strand
ACCAAGAATGCCCTCTTGGCAAGCTGCGCCGTACCTGTATTGCCCCGGCAGCGAGCCTGGCAGGTCCCTGGGGAAGCCTCGCTAGCTGCAGTTTCCCTCTCCAGCACCAAACTGCTCCTTCCAGGGAGTCACTGGCGGGGCAGCAGCACAGCCGGTGTCAGGAGCACAGATGAATAACGCTGAGAGCTCTGCAAACATCCACCCCACAGACCTGTCTAAATATTTGGGTTTGAATAGCAGAGTAAAGAAATCCTCCTTCCTACCAGGATGAAACTGCTCTGCTCTGC
>NW_010441209.1:0-287 GCF_000710305.1 Buceros rhinoceros silvestris | reverse complement strand
AAAAATGACATCAGGTTATCATTGCAGGCATGTGCAGCTTAGCTGCACAGTAAGTCTGTGAGTTACCGGAACGACGGTTTACCTGTCCCCACTGTGCTCAATGGCCACGGCTTAGAACGAAGCACGAGGGAAGCATTTCCTGTGTGAGTTTATTCAAATACGACAACAGCAAAGTATCAGGGTTCCCACAAGAAAATGACCCTCTACTGCACACAACAGGGGACAAAAAGATGGTGAATTTCATCACTTTTTGAAGTCAACGCAACGGGTGGCAGACCAAGGTATTA
>NW_010441208.1:0-287 GCF_000710305.1 Buceros rhinoceros silvestris | reverse complement strand
AGCTTTGGGGGGGGGAGCAGAGGCACACCGGTGCCCCCCGAAATCCCCCCCGTGGGATGGTCTCCAGCTCCGTCTGCCACACGGGTTTGGGGAGCAGGCAGAGGGTGGCGGTGGGAGCTGGGGCGCTGAGGCGTGAGTGTCCCCCCCAAGGCTTCCCAACGCTGAGCGCCCCCAAACAAAGGCACAGGGCTCCAGGTCCCCGGAGAGGAGAGCCAGGGAAGGGCGATGGGGAGGAGAGCCAGCGCCAGGGCAGGAAAATTCTTCCCAAAGCAGCTTCCAACCACCGG
>NW_010441207.1:0-287 GCF_000710305.1 Buceros rhinoceros silvestris | reverse complement strand
GTGAATTGTGATACTTTGAGTAGGTGGAAATACGGAGTTTAGGAATTCCAGTGCCTGAACTTGTAGAACACAGCCGCTAGAGTGCAGCTGAACTCTATTCAGAAATCAGAGAGACTCGGATATCCAGTAAAGTGCTGTAAAAAAAAGAAAAAAGGCAGTAGTGAGAGACATTCTAGTGAGAGTACAGTTTTTTTTCAGGTACATGTTAGAGTCATACATGGTGTAACATGTCTAGTTTGTCCAGAAAGGCTGCAGGCAAGTGCAGAGAACACCTAGCAGACCTAGCG
>NW_010441206.1:0-287 GCF_000710305.1 Buceros rhinoceros silvestris | reverse complement strand
TGGGTTCAGACAGGTCGTTCCACCCGCCCACGGGGCTGCAGGGGCAACGGGGGCAGCCCGGCTGGAGCCCCCCAGGCACACATCTCCTTCCCTCGAGAAGGGGTCTGCCGTGCTCCGCCATCCCCCCGCAGTGGTGCCCATCCCTGCGGCTGGAGGCCTCACGTTACCCAGGCTCTCCAGGCAGTGATTTAATAAGAAAAAAATGGAAACATCTGGAGTCTCGTATGATGGATAAAGTGTGCGCGACGTGTCTGTGAAGAGGCTCTTTCATGCCTGAAATCTCCTGC
>NW_010441205.1:0-287 GCF_000710305.1 Buceros rhinoceros silvestris | reverse complement strand
TCCTGGCAGTTCGGCACTGCTGCAGGGCCAGGGGAGTAATGTGAGAGCTGTTTGTGGGGAGCAAATGACACCTGACAGCCACGGGCTGGCTGTGCCCGTCCTAACGATGCCTGAGAGCAGCTATCGTCTGTGAGGGCAGACACCATCACATCTCTTCGTCTATTTGTGGCAACCTGGGTTCATGCCCTGTGTTTGAAAGTCACATTTCCAGAGTAAGTTAACAAATAGAAAAGCCAAATGCCCTCCTGCTTGCAGGACAGGAGGAAAAGTGTGACAGCTTCTCCTTG
>NW_010441204.1:0-287 GCF_000710305.1 Buceros rhinoceros silvestris | reverse complement strand
GCGGACGGTGCTCCGGCACCTCCTGGTCAGCGACAAGTACCGCTTCTTGTACTGCTACGTGCCCAAGGTGGCCTGCTCCAACTGGAAACGGGTCCTGAAGGTGCTGGACGGCACCCTGGAGAGCGTCGACGTCAAGCTGAAGATGGACCACCAGAGAGACCTGGTGTTCCTGGCGGACATGAAGCCGGATGAGATCAGCTACCGCCTGAAGAACTACTACAAGTTCATCTTTGTGCGGAACCCCATGGAGAGGCTGCTGTCAGCCCACAGGAATAAATTTTGGGGGG
>NW_010441203.1:0-287 GCF_000710305.1 Buceros rhinoceros silvestris | reverse complement strand
AGGAAACAGTGGTAAAAGGAGAAGGAAAGGCAGCAAGTGAATGTAAGAAGGGTAAAATAGAGTGGTCTTCCATGGTATACCATCTGGAACTTAACATAGTCATACATCTGGTAATCCCATGGCTGGATTTGAAGGCAGTCTGCCTCAGAGAAGCTGAATGATGTACTCAGCTCCTTATCAGGCATAATGTACGTTGCTGTTATAATTTTTATAGGGTGGGTTTTTTTCTGGTTTTGTTTTCATGATGCCTTCCCCCATACTGTCATTTTGCTTGCCAAGCAAGACCA
>NW_010441202.1:0-287 GCF_000710305.1 Buceros rhinoceros silvestris | reverse complement strand
GAAACGCAAAGGAAAAACCCGCGCGGCATGAAATACGTGTTTTGACAGCTCGTGTGTAATTATCTGGCAAAATAACTCCCACACAGAGCGGAGCGCGGAGCGGGAGGAGGCCTGCGCGGGGTAAAATATTAATCAAGGAGCAGCCCCCAGTCAGCAGCGCCGCGTCAGCAAAGCCCTGCCAGGGTCAGGAGAGATAAAAATAGGCAGGAGGGCTGGAACGGGGAAGCCGCGGCGAGCGGGGAGGGGGGATGCGGAGCCTCTGGGGCCACTCAGGGTCCCGCTCCGGC
>NW_010441201.1:0-287 GCF_000710305.1 Buceros rhinoceros silvestris | reverse complement strand
TCATATACTTTATATTGGTATTAGTTTGGCTCTTTCATTAAATCTGTTTTTATTTCCACCTGTGGGACTCCTCTCCTTTCCTGATACCCTATTGTGGCTGGAGAGGGATCACTGGGTAATAAAGCAACTGCTATAGTTTAGTCCTGGATATGGGCTAAGCACTGAGAACCAAACAAAAAGTAATCTGGGTTATCTAGCCCACTTTCAAGTGGTAACACAACCAAGCATACATACAGGTTTTGTAAAAACAGACAGCAAGTTGTAATTATTCAGCGAACAAAATAACA
>NW_010441200.1:0-287 GCF_000710305.1 Buceros rhinoceros silvestris | reverse complement strand
ATGGAGAGCAGGTACGACTCACACCTCTTCCTGAATCCTGTCCTTCTGTTCATCAACCCTAGGGCCAGGAGCTGGAGCTGGGCATTGCAGTGGCTCCTGAGGGCCAGCAGCACGGGCCCTTCCAGTCCAGACCATGAACAAGACTGAGCTGCTGAATTAGCTCAGGGTGCAAATAGCAGCATGCTGACATTGCAGGATAACTCAGGACAAGACCACGGTTGTGGTGGGTCTGTACAGAGCTTTATCACAGCTGAGACCTAGGACATCACTCTTTTCCAGGTGCAGCT
>NW_010441199.1:0-286 GCF_000710305.1 Buceros rhinoceros silvestris | reverse complement strand
AACAGGACAGATGATAGAAAAGAGAGAGAGATTAATAAATAAATAAAAAAGTGTATACAGATAAATACACATTTTCTCCCATTCAGTCCACGATCCTGGTTTAACAAACAATGCCCCTGCCATGTCATCTGCCCAGAGGGGATGGCAGGGAGGGTTGAGTAAGGGGTAAGCCCCAAACGGGAGGGGCAGTGTCTTTAACAGTGAACTGTTCTCGCAAACTTTCACAAGGTCTTTCTCTCTCACCCTCTCACAGAAGACAACTCGGCATCTGCTTTTCCACTGTCTG
>NW_010441198.1:0-286 GCF_000710305.1 Buceros rhinoceros silvestris | reverse complement strand
CTCGCGCAGAGCAAAGTCTCTTTCTGCAACTAAGGAGCCAAAGCAGGGCTCCGCAGGTTTGGGTTCATCTGGAAGAGGCTTCCTGCGTGATTTCAGCCCACGTGCCCTTGTCTCTGGCATGAGGAAACATTCGCCTCCCGGCCAGTTTGCTGGAAAGTCCAGTCAGTCATGAAGCCGCTTCGATCCGGTGACGAGAGCCTTGGCAGGGAGAGATGTGGTGTGTGGGAAGAAGGCGCCTACCTGGAGCCGGGCAGACCTCGGAGGCTCCCGGGTGAGGCTGCTGCTG
>NW_010441197.1:0-286 GCF_000710305.1 Buceros rhinoceros silvestris | reverse complement strand
ATAAATAATTTTTGCTACTGTTTTCCTTTCACTGGATCTTCCTTCTGCAGCAGCGTGAAGTGAACTGGGTTCAGAAGCCCCATTCTGTAAGAAGTCGTCGCTCGTGGTTCTGCTTACAGGAGCCACAGAGAATTTGTCAGTGTCCCTGGTGGTTTTGTGCTGTTACGGTGAAGCTCTTGACTTCATCCAGTGGACAGGAAGCACATCTTTGTTTCTCGTTTATTTTTTTTGTGACAATAGCTGGAATGCTTCCAGGAATCACTTCCCACCCTTTACGCTGAATGAG
>NW_010441196.1:0-286 GCF_000710305.1 Buceros rhinoceros silvestris | reverse complement strand
TTGGTTTTGTTTTACAGTTGTGTTCTGGAAGAGTAAAACATTCGTAAGCAAGAATAATTTTTGTTTTTCTTCTCCTTCATGCATAGTAGCTCTGATGAGGACAATGAACAGCTTGAAAGAAGACTGCCCCAGCTGAAATATCTACATGGTGGGGATTGACTGCTGGCTGTGAAGAACTGAGTAGAGGAAGATGTCAGAGACTCAGAGCTGCAAACACTGAATGAACTTCTTCCCGAAAAAAATGAGGGAGAATTACCATGTGTAATGATGCTCTGTTCTTTTGATT
>NW_010441195.1:0-286 GCF_000710305.1 Buceros rhinoceros silvestris | reverse complement strand
TGGGAACCAAAGGGGAGGCTGAAGCCAGCCCGCGGGCAGCCGAGTCCACGGGTCAGCACCAGCAGCTCTTCCTCCCCGCTGAACCCCAGCCCCTTCCCTCCTGTGTCCCGCCAGCGCTGCCGGCTGGGGTCACCCTGCCTTCCCCCGGGGACCTCCCAGTCCCTGCTGGAGGCCAGGCCTCCTGGAGCCCTGCCCGTGCAGGATGGGGGCTACAGGGGCTCCCCCCAAGAGGGGGCTGGTGCCAAGAGGGCACCCCCAGAGGCCAGGAGCCTGCTGTGGCCGGGAG
>NW_010441194.1:0-286 GCF_000710305.1 Buceros rhinoceros silvestris | reverse complement strand
CCTTCACCCGTGGGCACCACTGGGGGCTGCAGCTCCTCCTCCCGCACCGGTTTGGGAGCTGGGAGGGTTTGTGCAACATTCTGCCCCTGTCAGACCCTGGGCAGGGCGATGCCCCTGTCACGGGCAAGCGCTTGTGTCCGGAGAACAACAGCGAGCTGGGGTTGGTGCTGCGGATCTCGCCAGTCCTGGGACCAGAGGATCCCTCCCGGGCTCCCAGCGCAGCATCGGGTAAAGCCCAGGGACGCTCCACAGCGGCAGTGTGGTGCTCGTTGCTGCTGCGGGAGCC
>NW_010441193.1:0-286 GCF_000710305.1 Buceros rhinoceros silvestris | reverse complement strand
CCTGCCCTCAGGAGAGCATCGTGGGCAGCTCAGCCCCGCTGGAGATAGGCGGCTCCTTCGGCTACCAGAGCTCGCTGGATGCCCAGAGCTCCTTTGGGTCCGGTGCCTTCCTGGGTGGCAGGTTCTCCTACCCCTGCTATTCCCGCAGGTACACGACTTACCGTCGTGGGAGCTGCTGGCCCTGCTAAGCCCCGCAGGGCAGGGATTCCCCAGGGAGCCAGATGTGAGTGGGACGAGAGCAAAGTCCCAGGACATGGCTGAGCAGAGGGACATGGCTTTCAGAGGG
>NW_010441192.1:0-286 GCF_000710305.1 Buceros rhinoceros silvestris | reverse complement strand
GCGTGGCTGTGTGCTCTTGTCTCAGCAGCCAGATCCGGGACATGGGCCAGGGATCCACCAATGTTGTTGACTGCATGTAGACTCTGCAGCCTCCTCCAAATTCCGGGGCAAGGACAGTAGGGAGGCGCTGCAGAGCTTTTAAACACCGTGTTTTGTATAGGAGGTTAAGAAACAAAAGCAATACATTTCCTTTGTGAAAATGTTACCTTCTGCAGCTGTAAAGCTTTTGGTGGCTTTCTATCAATAGCGATCAGAAAAGCCTGTGAAAATGGAACAAAAGCGTGAC
>NW_010441191.1:0-286 GCF_000710305.1 Buceros rhinoceros silvestris | reverse complement strand
CTGGTGAGTTAATTTAGGATGTGTTAGACTGAGTCTTTGAAAATGGAGGCCACAGGAACCGAGACTCAAGTCTTCAGTTGGAAACACAGGCTTTCAGCACGGTAACCTTTCTTCAGCTGGGTTAGAGAGCCACCCCCAAGCCCACCCAGAACTGGCACCTGCGAGAGACACAATCTAAAACCGGTGTTGCCAAAACAGAATTCCGTGAGAAATCTGAGGTTCTGATGCTAAAGGCTTCTGCTGCCTAGCCTGCCCTGGCCTAAACTTTATGCAAATCCCCAAAGCC
>NW_010441190.1:0-286 GCF_000710305.1 Buceros rhinoceros silvestris | reverse complement strand
CTCCCCCCCCTCCCGCTGGGCTGCACCCCGCCGTAGGGCCAGGCTGTCTCCCCCACCGAGGAGCATGTCTGCCCCAGCTGGGTCTCAAGGCTGAGGCTGGGGTCTCCCAGGTGTGCTGGTGGGGCAGGGGGACCTGTCAGAGGCTGGGCAGGGATTTTAGCTTTGTGTGCTCTCAGCCTCGCCATCAGAGCCTGGGGAGTGTTTCGCAGGTGCTGTGGTGGTAAGTCTCTCCTATTCCACAAGCAGGGACCCTCTTGCAAGAACAACATCCCTTTCTTTCCTCCTC
>NW_010441189.1:0-286 GCF_000710305.1 Buceros rhinoceros silvestris | reverse complement strand
TGCCAGCGGGGTGTGCAGGGCAGGGCCTGCCTGGCAGCCCCTGCGCTCTGGGAGACTCGAGAACGGGAGCAGGAGCGAAAGCTGCTTCTGGTGACCCCACTGCAGGGAGAGGAGCTGGATGAGAAGGCGGTGGATACTGCGGAGGACCTGAGGAACGAGGTGGGTGACTGCAGCGCGGTGCTGGCTGTGCTGGGGGGGCTGGCCAGGACTCCCTGACCATCCCCTCCGCTCCCGTGGCCCAGGTGCTGCAGTTCAACACCAACTGCCCCGAGTGCAACGCTCCAGC
>NW_010441188.1:0-286 GCF_000710305.1 Buceros rhinoceros silvestris | reverse complement strand
TTTCAGGCAGCTTACCCTTTAAAAAATGAATCAAACAGAGACTCATTTTGGACAGTATTTGAGCGTGAATAATTTTGTAATATTGTTAATAATGAATCATGGATAGTCCATTAGATTAAAAGCACACAGATAAATACGTTTCTGAACTTATCAACACATTCTTGGTACTTGGGAAGCGTGATAAGAACGTTCGTGAGTAAACCAGACAAATTTTAGAATAAACTACTCTCTGACAGGAGATTCCTAGAATTGGCAAAGTTTATAAATTCATTTCTGGACTGCACGT
>NW_010441187.1:0-286 GCF_000710305.1 Buceros rhinoceros silvestris | reverse complement strand
CCGCGGTGATTGGTGATCGCTGGTGGCAGCTGGAGGCACAGCCACCTCGGCCAGGACGTGCAGTGAGCGGAGACAGGGCTCTGCTGGGGCTTTGGAGGGGCAGCACCCAACCGGAGGCTCCGAGGAAGACGTGGGCCACGCAGCACCCCCTGCCCCGAAGCCTTGAGAGCGGTGGGCTGCTGGAGGGGCTGCAGCCCTGCAGAGCGCCAGCACGGCCCATAACACGGGCTTGCCCTGATGGCTCTGCAAAACCCCACTGCCAGGGAAACTGAGGCTGCCTAGACCA
>NW_010441186.1:0-286 GCF_000710305.1 Buceros rhinoceros silvestris | reverse complement strand
CAACCCACAGCAGCTCCGGAACCGGGAGAGGTTGACGGCTGGAGCCTGCACGGATCCACCGCAGATCCCCCAGCCCTGTGCCCAAAAGCCAGACCCCACGAGCACGTCAAACCCCCCGCCTTGGGGACATGGTGGGTGCTGGGGTCCCCAGCTCACCATCTCACTGGTGCTGCTGGGTGCTGTGGGAGCTGGGGGGCTGCAGCCTCCCTGCTAGTCCTTCACCACCATGCAGCTCCTACCCTGCTGCCTACCAGGGGTGCCAACAGTTCTGCAGCCATCCCAGCTG
>NW_010441185.1:0-286 GCF_000710305.1 Buceros rhinoceros silvestris | reverse complement strand
GGAGGTTTGCCCTGGTCACTGGCCATGCTTTGTGCTTCTTCAGCGGGCTGTCAGGCTCGGTGTCTGCAGACACTGCTGCCAGCATGGTGGAGGTCCTCAACAAGCCAGACCGCGTGCCAGGCTCGGGTGCAGGTCATGTACGTTTCTGGTTCTTTCCTGGACGACTGTGCACAGAAGCCTGCTCAGCAACCTCCTCTGAACCCATCCTGTCTGAGCACTCTGCATCACTACCGGCGAAACTTGGTTTGAGTAGGATCTCCCTCACCAGGGTTGATGGGCCTTTCCC
>NW_010441184.1:0-286 GCF_000710305.1 Buceros rhinoceros silvestris | reverse complement strand
CTGAAACTACTTGGTGATGGCATCCCTGTGATGCCCACTGCATTTTGGAAAGCACTATCAATTATGTATTTTTTCAGAAGAATCCAAGGAGATCTTGTGATTTCCATCTGTGCGTCTTGGAAAAGGATGGACTTGACAGGAGTTAAAACATTCTCTCAAGCATTATTCTGGAATTCTGCCGTCAGTATAGTATTAGTGACCATTCTGGGAAACAGAAGGGAAGAAAAAGAGCAGCAAGTATCTTCCCTGTATTTTGATGCAACTGGATGCGGTCAGCTGTCTTTTT
>NW_010441183.1:0-286 GCF_000710305.1 Buceros rhinoceros silvestris | reverse complement strand
TTTGGCTGCATGCTGCCACGTCTGGATTCTGCTAGAAGCCTTGAAAAAGTTTACTGCTTAAAAATCGTCCCCAGAGATGAGCTGTTGTGCTTAATACAGAAGGTCCAAGGGACTGTGCCATCGCGAGAAAAATTCAGGGTCCCCCAACGTTTCAGAGTTTCACACTTGAAAATTTGGCCAAAACAAAGAGAGCCCTGGAGAAATGGGAGATGTGAGATCAACACTAGAATTTAAACTGACTCTTTGTTGCCTGCCACATAAAGGTAATGTTAAAAAGTACATATTC
>NW_010441182.1:0-286 GCF_000710305.1 Buceros rhinoceros silvestris | reverse complement strand
TCTTCCTGAGTGGCCTGACTCTTCTTCCATATGCTGGAGACTTGCCTTTTCTTCCCGAGTTCCAGCTAAACCTCTCCGTTCAGTCATGCCCATCTTCTACCCCAGTGTGTTATGGCACACTGGACAGTCTGCTCCTGCACTTCAAATATTTCTCCCTTAAAGAATGTCCAGCCTTCCAGGACTCCTTTCTTCTTCAGGGCCTCCTCCCAAGGGACTCTGTCAACCTGTTTCCTAAACTGAAGTGTGCCTTCTGGAACTCCAGGGTGGCAGTGCTCCTGACCTGTCT
>NW_010441181.1:0-286 GCF_000710305.1 Buceros rhinoceros silvestris | reverse complement strand
TTAACCAGATGATTCTGTGATTCTGTAATACTGAAAAATATTCAGAGGGTACTGAGTGCAGCTTTGGGCTTCGTAGTACAAGAAAGACATTGACATCCTGGAGCTAGTCCAGCAGAAAATCACCAAGATGTCTGATGTCTGGATGCATATGATGTAGAGATAGATAGAGGGACTCTGAAAATGCCTTTGCATAGTCTTTAGTAGAGAAAGCTCAAGGGAGGTAGATACTCCTATTGTATTCAACTATCTAATGGTAGAGTGCAAAGAAGATGGAGCCAGGCTCTTT
>NW_010441180.1:0-286 GCF_000710305.1 Buceros rhinoceros silvestris | reverse complement strand
GGCCTGAGTCTCTTTGGCGAGGCTTTCGCTCACTCGTTTCTCACTAGAGTAACCCGACATGCCTATCGCATGTTACAGAACATGTCAGATCACACGTTGCATGTCTCGTTATCGGGAGATCATGCCTCCCCCGGCAGGAGAAGGTCATGTCCAACAGTCCGTTAAGCGAGCGCGGTGCTGCTCCATCCGGAGCCACCCCAGCCGACAGGTTTAGGGTTTATAATCCCCTGCCTCGCACTTCCCCCCTTTTATTGCTCTCTGGTTTCTTTCTTATCGTGCAAGACAA
>NW_010441179.1:0-286 GCF_000710305.1 Buceros rhinoceros silvestris | reverse complement strand
TTCTCTGGTTTTGAGAGCTGACTTGGGCATGTGTGTGGCTTATCAAATCCATCCTAACTCAGTTTTGGCTTCAATTTGAGACTCCTTGGCTTTAGACCTTAAGTGCAAAACTGGTGCTCGTTTGCTTATTCTTCCGTCTCTTGTAAGAGAAGATCACTGCATTAATAGATGTTCTTAGAAGTGATGGCTTTTGATAATGTTATCTTGGATATGGAGAAACAGGATGTTGTAGGCTTTCTTTTTCAGGCAGTGGTTGCATTCCTAATTTCAAAATCTACCCAAGAAT
>NW_010441178.1:0-286 GCF_000710305.1 Buceros rhinoceros silvestris | reverse complement strand
TGATAAAAAGGAGGCTCCTGCCCCCAGCTGGTCTCCCTGGAAGGAAGCAGCCCAAGGTGGAGCTGGAGAAAGAAATCCCCGGCAGCGCCTTCAAAGGGGAGCACCGGGCAGGATGCGAACGCTGGCTCTCGAGCCGCTCTCCGCGCCCAGGAACGGGTCATAATTCAGGTTTTGGATCAAGGCTTGACTGGCAGAAAAGTTGAGATAAATCTGATCATTCTGGAGCAGCTCCAGTCACACCCTCACTTGGCCAGGGGGTGTGGATGCGTCCCGCTGTGCGAAGGGG
>NW_010441177.1:0-286 GCF_000710305.1 Buceros rhinoceros silvestris | reverse complement strand
AGCAGGAATATCAAACCGCTTAACGCGGTCTTATGAGGAATTTCACTTCATCAAAAATGTTTGTGTGCATTGATCCCTGCGTCAAGATATAAAAAAGCACGAAGAGGGATCTCGGTATTCATGGCTCTTCCTAAATCTCAGCAGCTCTGCATGAAGAAACGATGCCTCACTGTCAGCACGTACTGGGGACTACAGTACCCAGCAAATCTGGGCTGTCAAAACCCAGGACTGCCTTTACAAATACATCTGGGGTGCGAAAAGAGCCCCGGGAATCTTGCCCAGCACG
>NW_010441176.1:0-286 GCF_000710305.1 Buceros rhinoceros silvestris | reverse complement strand
GGGGGTTGGTGGGGAAGGTCCCCTCGGGTGGGATCACCTCCGTGTTGACCAGCCCACGGGGATGTGGCCACACTGCAGCCAGGAGAAGGGCGGCTGGCACAGAAGCACTCTGAGTTTAGGGGCTAGATCCTGCCTTCATGCTCTGCAGATTTAATCTGTGCCTGGCTCAGACTCTGGCAGCTCCATGGCAAAGCCACATTGTCCTGCCCCTACCTCAGTTTCCCCATCTCCAAGCCATGGCCTCATTGCTCCCTACCAGTGCCTGTGTGGAGGGAGCAGCACCCGG
>NW_010441175.1:0-286 GCF_000710305.1 Buceros rhinoceros silvestris | reverse complement strand
AAGCTCTCGGGCGGTGTCGGGGGGGCATTTCCCGTCACTCTGCCTCAGTTTCCCCCCGTGAGCCCTCAGGAGCAATGTGTGTGATGTCACTTTGGGTACCTGGGGCAGGCGCTGGGGTCGGGCGGATGCTTGCCTACACCTTTGTCCTTCCTGTTGTGCACCTGAGCAGCTCAATGCCATCTTTTGTGACCTCCTCACCCTCTCTTTGGGGACCCAAGCTGAGCACCCAGAGGTGATGAGAGCCAGACCACGTCTTGGGGCACCTCTGGCATGCCTGCAGCTCTTG
>NW_010441174.1:0-286 GCF_000710305.1 Buceros rhinoceros silvestris | reverse complement strand
TTTTTTTTTTTTTTGGTATAATTTAAACCCTATCCAAACAAAATTGATGCTGAAATGAAAATTATTTTTTAACTGCTTGCGTTAATATCCTAGAGGGACCTCCACATAATTGGATTTAATAAATGCATTTCCCCCTATATTCTGTTAATTCGACTCCAAATAGCGTTTCAAGGGTTATCTTAGTAAAATATGAAGAAGTCGCTGGGCGTTTCCTCACGGGAGACCCAAATCAATCTACCTTATTTTCTACCGATATTCCACCCCAAATCCTGCAGCCCCTCTCCCC
>NW_010441173.1:0-286 GCF_000710305.1 Buceros rhinoceros silvestris | reverse complement strand
CTTAATATTTTCATAAAGATAGAAATGATACTGTCAAGGTTGGCCAACCAAACAGTTGAACTAACTGTCATCGCTTATAATTGCAGCTGTGATCAGGTGAGTTCTCAATTAACACTCCTCCCATTTTCCCCTTTCCAAAAACTTTTGAAAACTTCTTTTTCCCACCTGCAGACAGGGACCAACCCAAGCAGACAGAACAGCCTAACTGGAGGCACATACCCACAAGCATGGTTTAAAATAACCAGTGCACATTTAAGAAACAAAAACAAACAAACAAAAAAAAAAA
>NW_010441172.1:0-286 GCF_000710305.1 Buceros rhinoceros silvestris | reverse complement strand
CAGTTCTAGTTTCCAAGCTCATAAAGGTAATAGCTAGCACTGTGTTTCTCTTCCAGTCGTATGGTAGAATATGTTCAATGATTTAGGACCACCTGATACTTTCTGGACCTCCAAGACAGATGCAATCTGTTGGGGTAGTTTGACTTCCTGGCAGGAGGACCTGCCAGTGAGCTGTTTTATACGTTTCAGCAGTTCTGTTTTGCAGTTTTCCGCCTTTCTTGGGTAAATGTAAGTCACACACTTGAAACCAAAGCTAAGGAATATTATAAGCTGAGCAGAGCAGGAA
>NW_010441171.1:0-286 GCF_000710305.1 Buceros rhinoceros silvestris | reverse complement strand
CAGCAAGAAGTCACCTAGAAAACACCATCCTTCCTCCCTCCCCTCTCCATTCCTGACCCGAGGGAGATGCAACAAGCCACGCAGTGTCCAGGGGAGTAGAGCTGGGGGGAGCAGAGCTGGTCATGCCCTCCACAGAGGTGAGGGAAGGTGAGCTGGAGAGATGCTCTAGCAGAAGAGGTGCCTCTGCCTCACACCATGCCCTGGCCCGGGAGGCTGCAGCCTCCACAGAGGCTCCATGTGCTGCTGGCACCAGCACCATGGTCTCACGACAGAGCAGGGTAATATG
>NW_010441170.1:0-286 GCF_000710305.1 Buceros rhinoceros silvestris | reverse complement strand
GTGAGAAAAATCTAAACTGCAGGTCCAGGGTCTGGAAGAGTGACAGAGGGTGACAAAACAGAAGAGAAAAAGGTGAGCTGAGCTGTTTGAAGACCGTTTGGAATCTGCATAAATCACAACAAACTCTGATAACTCCGGTTCCTTTGCCAATTATCCGTCGTACATGGGAGAATTCCCACAAAAATCTTATGGTGCTACTTCTTCGGCGACCAGTAGGACATGACAAATTCCACAACACGGATCTTCTGAAGCTCAAGCCCCGTGCATAACAGCTATGCAAAATTAT
>NW_010441169.1:0-286 GCF_000710305.1 Buceros rhinoceros silvestris | reverse complement strand
GGTTGCAGTTGGGGGAAGGTATCTTGGCACCTCCATGGTGATTACCTTGGTAGAACTCTCAGCGTTCCTTGTTGTCCTCTTTGTTCCTGCTTTTGTCCTGCCAGCAGATGAGGAAACACAGTGTAGGAGGGTTGCAAAGGTCGGTCAGAAAATGCTGGAGTCCAATATAGAAAAACAACAGTAAAATCACTGCGCTGAACACCTTGGGAGGTTAATGATTGGTTCTTTCAGCCTAAAGATTAATATCTACATACCTAGAAAATGTAGTTGGTCTTTTAATTGGAGG
>NW_010441168.1:0-286 GCF_000710305.1 Buceros rhinoceros silvestris | reverse complement strand
CTTGGGGGTGTTGGTGGATGAAAAATTGAATATGAACCAGCAATATGCTGAAAGCCAATCGCATCTGGGTGATTGTATGTATGAATGTATGACTGTATGACTGTAAGTATGACCGGCAGATCAAGGGAGGTGATAGTCCCTTTCTACTCCACTCTTGTGAGACCCCACCTAGAGCAGTGTAGTCGGCATAAGAAAGTAGTGGACCTACTCAAGCAGGTCCAGAGGAGAGCCATGGAAATGATCAGAGGGCTGGAGTACCTCTCCTATGAGGACAGGCTGAGAGAGT
>NW_010441167.1:0-286 GCF_000710305.1 Buceros rhinoceros silvestris | reverse complement strand
CCTCAGCCTGCACCCAGGCTCCCTGCAGGGATGGTGTGGACATGTGGTCCAGCTGGACGTCCAGGGAATAGCGGTACTGATACAGGGTCCCAGGCTGGAAAGAAAGCAGCTGCAAATCCCCTAAGGAAAGATGCACATGTTGAAGGTATGTGGTCACAAACTTCAGTCCCCTGGCTTGCCCCAGCCAGTATCCTCCATCCTAGAGGACCTGGACTCGCAGAGATGCTTGTGAGCTGCATCACTTTGCATTCTGGAAGTGTGATTTTTACACCAAGAACTAGGTGAC
>NW_010441166.1:0-285 GCF_000710305.1 Buceros rhinoceros silvestris | reverse complement strand
TCTCCTCTCCTCTCCTCTCCTCTCCTCTCTGCAGTGGGCTGTGAGCGAGGCAGGATGGCCAGGCTGAGCCATCGCCCCATGGCCTGGGAGACACAGGGTTAGTGGAGGGGTTTGTGCAGGCATTAGGGCTTCCATCGGTGCCTCAGTTGCTCCCAAAGTTGCTCTTGTAGTTGCTCTCTGACCCCCTCCTCAGCCATGGGCATCACCGGCCCTGGCTGGTGCACACCAACGGGGTGGAACAGCTCCTTGCCAGGGCCATGTCCCTGCTGTGTGGCTCTGAAACCT
>NW_010441165.1:0-285 GCF_000710305.1 Buceros rhinoceros silvestris | reverse complement strand
ATCGCCCCACATGAGGCTCCCCCAGCCCTGGCATCGAGGTGTGGAACCCCCCGGGCTGGGCAGGAGGGGGCTGCACCCCACGGGTGGGGGCTTTCCTCCATCATCTTCCCGCTGGTGCTCGCTGCCGGGTTATTAGTATTTATTAATATGACATTAATTTGCTGAAATCTTGACCAACTCTTTGATAAGGAGGAACAGAACAGTAGAATTCCAGATGTCAAGCTTTTATTAGCGCCAAGTGTTCAAGGCCATCGCTGGGTGGGTATTACCGGCTGCTTTCGCTCC
>NW_010441164.1:0-286 GCF_000710305.1 Buceros rhinoceros silvestris | reverse complement strand
CCAGGAGCCAGGGTTCGGCTCACCTGGTCGTACTGGTGGTGGCTGCCCGTGTGTTCTTGTTTGAACTGGGTGGGCTTGGCTCGTCCCCGGTTGCCCTGGCTGTGTTCCTGCTCTGAAGTTTTTAAAACTTGTATTGTTTATCCTCAATGTTGTGTGTGAAATCTAATTGTATTCCAGATTCCTCTTTGACCTCTTGCTTTGGGGGATGTTTGGACAAAACAGGATGGGCTCAAAGTTTTGTAAAACCCGGTAACAATGAAAACATGTTTTTAGGTTTTTTTCATTA
>NW_010441163.1:0-286 GCF_000710305.1 Buceros rhinoceros silvestris | reverse complement strand
GTCTTTAAGGGATGGAGAGTATTTTACAGCCAAATTCCTCTTTACTAGCTCATGAAAATTGCAAAGAAAAAGCCCCCCAAAGCCATTCACTTTTATTTGTTACAAGCAGAACTCTCACTGTGGGTTGTTTAATATATATTAGAACCCTGATATATTCTCTTCTGTGCAAGAAGAATGAGGACAATTTTGGCAAGACATTCCTCCAATTTAACTAAAAAGAAAGGGAGAAGGGGGGGAAAAAAGTGAGAAAACACAATTTCATTGCTTACTTTTCTTGGACACTTAG
>NW_010441162.1:0-286 GCF_000710305.1 Buceros rhinoceros silvestris | reverse complement strand
GCCTCTGTCACATACCAGCACGTGCGATTGGGCAAGATTAGGATCTTTTATTTTTCCCCTCCAGGCTTATTAACAGCTTTTTCATTTTGTTTTCTAACGCCTCTCTAATGTCACCGGTGCAAACTCCTGGGCAATCCCAGGAAACGTGTCAGAACCTCCTTCCATTCCGAAAACGGCAGAGACTGGACTGTGCCCGAGCAGGCAGTGAAAACCTGAGTGTTTATTGCCCTGCGCTTCCAGACCGGATCTGTTCTCGTGAACCGCTTCAGACGGGGAGCCCCTGCCG
>NW_010441161.1:0-286 GCF_000710305.1 Buceros rhinoceros silvestris | reverse complement strand
TGGCAAGGACTCCTCCGCTTTGGACGGAGCTCTGCTTCCACAGCAGCATGGCAGCTCTGAAACCAGAGTGGGGGGTTACACGGCCACAGAGTCCGGAGTGTCCTAGCTCCTCTCCTCCAGAGACAACCCCCCACACGGGTACCTCCCCGACGCAGGGGTGCCTCAAAGCATCGCTGCCCAGCACAGGACGGCCCAGGGAGCCTGGCTGCCAGCTGGACTCATCCTCCTGCAACCACCCACCTGCGGCTACAGGTCTTCCTCGTTTCCTTGTCTGTGGAGCGAAAAG
>NW_010441160.1:0-285 GCF_000710305.1 Buceros rhinoceros silvestris | reverse complement strand
GGTAAAATATCCAGTGGTGAGACATTCTCCAGTACCTAAGCCTGCAATTTAATTACAGATGATTTACTGAAATTAGTAGTTCAAACACATGATCACCGTCAATTTTAATCTCTGCGGTAATTTCCTTGCCTATCAGGTAATGGAATGCTAAAATCATTCAGGATGGATACATAGATCTGACCTAGAGTTTAACTGTGTTGAGCTGCATGCGCAAATCTGTTACCCTTGCGGTGTTATGAAGGCCCCAAGAAACAGTTTCCTTAATTTTTGTTTATTGAAAGATTG
>NW_010441159.1:0-286 GCF_000710305.1 Buceros rhinoceros silvestris | reverse complement strand
CAGGCAGCCGCTTCCTCCCTGGGGCCTGTGAAAAATGTGCAAGGGCAGACTTTTCCCCCCACCCCTCCCCAGGGCGAGGGCGGGCAAGAGGGTTTGAGAGCCGGGAGCAAACGGATTAATCAATAAATAAACGAGGAGTGGAGGTGGGGAAGGGCTGGGCGGAAAGTGCTGACACTGCTCGCCCGCCAGGGGTTGTTCTTGGCGGTGCTGGGCGGTGGGGTGGGTATGGGGGGGGGAGCAGCACAGTGGGGGCTGCATGGGCCCGTGACACCCCGGGCCTTCCCCC
>NW_010441158.1:0-286 GCF_000710305.1 Buceros rhinoceros silvestris | reverse complement strand
AAGCCCTTTTCCCTCCAGCTCGCCCCAGTGCTCCCCCACAGCACCCAACCCCAGGGTACCACCCCAAGCGCACCCACGTGTGCTCCCACTCTGCCTCCCCAGCGTGGTGTCAGCATTCCGTGGGCACAGCTAGGACATGCCTCCTCCCTAATCCCGCATCAGTCCCAAACCCAGCGCGGCAGGAGTGCTCTGCCCTGCCAGGGCCCAGGGGGTCAGAAACCAGACCAGGGGGCTGGTTTACCTTCCCCAGGGATCTGCAGCTCCGTGCTGGCTTGTGGGAGGAGAA
>NW_010441157.1:0-286 GCF_000710305.1 Buceros rhinoceros silvestris | reverse complement strand
TTTTTGATTCCCAAAGGCTTTAAATCCAAGTGCTGAGCCTCAGGACTGGATTCAGTGATCTTCAGGAACTCGGGGCAGGGGGAAGGCAGGAGGCTCGGAGTGCCTGGGGTGACAAACCTTGCTGCATCACTTGGCATTTCCAGCTTTGCCATCGGGTTCATCTGCGATGGTACGTGCTCCCCAAACACCCCTTTCTCTGCTGCTGGGAATATGAGGATTAAAAGCAGTCTCTGATATTCTTTTACTATTTGATTCTTCGGATTTCACACACTGCCGTAATACAAAC
>NW_010441156.1:0-286 GCF_000710305.1 Buceros rhinoceros silvestris | reverse complement strand
GTGGCGGCACATTAAGGTATCGGTGGCCCAATAAAGCTCAGAACAGCGGAGAGGCAAAGCGAAGCCCCGCATCACAGCCACGCCAAGGAGGAAGCCCGCATTCACCTGGCTCAGCCAATTCTTTGTGCCTTTTCTGTTGTCTTGGCTGCGCTGGTGACTGTGCGACCATCTGTCTCTCTCCCGCTTCAGCTCCAGTTCGAGGTGGCTCCTGGAAGGTGGAGGTGGCACCGTGAGGGTACGGTGACACCAGCTGTCTAACCCGACCTTCCCACAGCAGACAACCAGG
>NW_010441155.1:0-286 GCF_000710305.1 Buceros rhinoceros silvestris | reverse complement strand
GTATTGTTGGTACCAAACCTTAAGTGTATGAAAGTCATTAGAGCGGCCCTTCCAAGACTGCTACAACCGTATTATTAGGAAATTTTAGATAAATTACACTGTCAGGACTGTTAAGTATCACCTTGTGCTTTTATCAGCCACTAATTAAGACTGAAAGAGAACATTAATGGCCGTCTTACTTCAGCTGAACAAACAGAGATAATACACCCAATGCTACCTATACTTAGATAATAGGCCCAACACCCCCATACACACGCTCTTCATCTATTTTTCCCACGTGCACGTC
>NW_010441154.1:0-286 GCF_000710305.1 Buceros rhinoceros silvestris | reverse complement strand
GCTGCCCCAGGGGTCCCAGGGGGTGCCCTTGGGTTTTCTGCGCTGCTAAGCTCCGCTCATGCAATGTTTTTCCTCTCTTCTTATCAGAATGTCGCTGCCGAGCAGTCGCCACTCGATGAGCGCGAGAGGCCCCGACGGGCGTTTGTGCCTCGCGCCCGTCGAGTGACGAGGTCAGCGTCACTCATTCCGAGAGGTCTCCTTGAAGTGTCCCGGTTGATTCAAACAGGATTCTGGTGGTTGTTTCACTTCCAGCTGCACAAGGCCTGCTGCTGGGGCAGGAAGAGAG
>NW_010441153.1:0-284 GCF_000710305.1 Buceros rhinoceros silvestris | reverse complement strand
ATGCATCTTGTCAGGTCCCACAGACTTGTGTGTGTTCGTGTTCCTCTGCTGGTCTGGAACCTGACCTTTGCTTACAGCGGGAGAGCCTTCGGCTCCCTGGTCCCTGTCTTGTCATTCATCAGTGAAGGCCGAGTCAAAAAGTCGAGTCTCTGGATCGTTTCTTAATCTGTGCTTACCAGTCTTGCTCATCAGAGGGGTTTGCTTTCTTTAACCTTCCTTTTCTGGCAATGTCAATCTGTAGAAGCCCTTTTTATTCTTTGCATCCCTTTCCAAGTTCAGCTCCA
>NW_010441152.1:0-285 GCF_000710305.1 Buceros rhinoceros silvestris | reverse complement strand
AGGGGCGAGCGGCGCCTGTTTTCGGGGGGCAGGAGGGCTCGGCGGGGTGGTGATGATGGCTCAGATGGAGCTGGGCTCGGTTCACAGGGAGTAAACGAGGAAATGGTGGCTGGAACAGAGTGCGGGTTCCAGCGAGCTCCCAGGAAACCCCTCCTGGACTTTCACCACAGGCGTGACCACAGGGAACCACAAACATCACTGGGGCCAGAGCACGGGGCTGAGCCCCTCCCCAGTACCTCCGGCGGGTCCATGAAGAGCAGGTTGCTGCCGCTGCGCTGTGGAATC
>NW_010441151.1:0-285 GCF_000710305.1 Buceros rhinoceros silvestris | reverse complement strand
GTGGAATGAACAACATTATATCTGAAATGAAAGCTTGGACATGCCAGAGAGAGAGCATTCAGTAAAACAGCAAGATCTGAGAAAGGAGGAGCAGATAGTCAAGTCTCTTTGACGTGTTTTCTGTGCTGTATGTTTGTGCCGGAAGTCAGAGATACTCCAACAACAGTTGAACTGTGTGTGCACAAAGACTCTGAAAGCTAGCTGCATGCTCTGGAGTGTTCACCAGTATGCCCAATTAGTGGAAGCAGTGGATTTTGTGTGGGATGGATCATTGTCTTGTACAGC
>NW_010441150.1:0-285 GCF_000710305.1 Buceros rhinoceros silvestris | reverse complement strand
CACAATCGTGGTACATTGACAAGGCTTGATCCATTTGCTTTCATGTAGGTAGGTACCACCGTTGGAGTCTTTACCTGTTCACACAGGGCTATCAGAGTCCATTCTTCTGGACCAGATATGGGAGACCAGGAATACCCATGGGCAGCTCAGATGTCTTTAAATTCTTCCTTATATCTGTGGTGTCAGAGCAGTTTCTTAAATATAGTTTCTTAATGTAGTAATATTACTGAAATAAAATTACATATTTTTAGAGAGGTCCATGCCTGCAATATCAAAAAAAAAAAA
>NW_010441149.1:0-285 GCF_000710305.1 Buceros rhinoceros silvestris | reverse complement strand
TTGCTGTTGCTGACTTAAACATAACGAAAAACGTAACTTCTGGCCCAGCGATGAGCCAAGACTGTATCCTGGGGCAGCTCTGGGTAATTAGAATGCTGAGATGCGCAGCCCGAAGGTAGAATTGAGCATGCTAATTAGGGAACCTCCCCCAAATATTTAATCAGCAAACACCATCCATATGCATGTGGTAGGATGGAGAGGGAAACAGGACTAACCAATCAAGCGTCTGGTGCTGTTATAAATAGTGTGTGCCCTGCAGTGATGGGTGTGCTGGCGGCTGTTGGG
>NW_010441148.1:0-286 GCF_000710305.1 Buceros rhinoceros silvestris | reverse complement strand
ATAAATTTTAGCTGCTGTGTTCTCCTAAAAAACTACTTGCTAGGAAAACCATGGGATTCTATGATTCATTCTTTCTGCTTATTTTGTTTGCCTGTTGACAGCTGCCAGACAGCACACAGGCTAGAATGGGCCAGAATGGAGCAAATGGCACAGCGATCTTTTCTACAGCAGCACCACACTGGCATGTTTAGCAAGGAACTCGGAGCAGAGAGTGTACTGTGCCAACACATAGGATGAGAGTCGTTAAGTGACAGGACTCCAGAGAAGTGCTTGTTTGCAACATCTA
>NW_010441147.1:0-285 GCF_000710305.1 Buceros rhinoceros silvestris | reverse complement strand
CACTTTGCCTGTAGGAGACTGGTGAGCCGGGCAGCCCCAGCAGCCACCATTCCCCTGTGCCCCCCTCCTTTTAGTGAGGGTCCGTCTACTCTGACTGGTTTTGTCGGGCGTGGGGGTGCCTGAGCAAATCGGCAGACGTGAGCATCCACAGCACTGTAGAGGTAACAGCCAGCCTAGAACCAGGGACATCGAGTCACAGTGACAGCTCATTTTATTAGACTGTGGAATCATGGTGATCTGATTATTCGGAAGGACAAAAGTGAAAAACAGAACTCTTGTACAGTT
>NW_010441146.1:0-284 GCF_000710305.1 Buceros rhinoceros silvestris | reverse complement strand
TCTGGTGGGGCTTCGGGCCACCCCCCCCCACCACATGGCCACGGCCAATGGGAGGCGGTGGGTGGGGTCAGGGGGGCGGGACAAATGGGCTCAGAGCTGGGTTTGCTGCTAATTTATTGGTTCTCCCCCCAAATCCGCGTGTCCCCTCCTGGGGCTTGACGGGCCTCGGAGCTGCTCTGGTGGCCCTTGAGGTGGTCCCTGGTGGCCCAGCCCTGGGTCTTGGTGGCCCAGATCTGTGTCTCTGTGTCCCTCGATGTGGTCCATGAGCACCCAGGTCCGTGGTT
>NW_010441145.1:0-285 GCF_000710305.1 Buceros rhinoceros silvestris | reverse complement strand
CATTAACTATAATATACCATGTGAATATTGGAAGATTAACACATGAGTAAGGAGTGTGCTACGAATTCCAGTATCAGAATTTTAGTTTTTGTGTTCAATGTACTTGAATTATCTTTTTCCTTTGCAGTGTCTGTGCAAAAAATAAAATTTACACCATTGTACACGTGACATCAGTAAACCAACGCACCAAGTCCTAACCTATTTTTATTTACGTTTAGGTGTTCTTTTGTCTCTGTACATAACAGAAGGTATCTTCAGGGATCTCTAAATGCTGACTCTTTATTT
>NW_010441144.1:0-285 GCF_000710305.1 Buceros rhinoceros silvestris | reverse complement strand
TACGCACTCTCTTTCCACCCCGGACCACATCAGGGCAACCCCCTCCAGACTCCAGCAGCCGCGCCAGGAACTGCCAGAGCCATCGCCTGCTCGCTGCCTGGCCCACTGCTGCGTTTCGCTGCCGCCACGCCAGGGGACAGCCGCTCTCACTGCAAAAAGCTGCGCTGCCACCATCCGCTGGAGAACCAGCCGTCCTGGAGCCGAGCTGCCGTGAAGACCAGCCGAGCCACCCCGGACGCACCAATGCCCACACTGTGCCTGAAACTGACGCCTCTGCCACGCACC
>NW_010441143.1:0-285 GCF_000710305.1 Buceros rhinoceros silvestris | reverse complement strand
GCTGTGGTAGGGGGTCTGGTGGCTTGCGGTGTTGCTGTCGTGTGGCACTATCTAAAATCTAGAGTCAAACCAGAAGGAGCGTCGAGAGAAATGGTACAGGCCCTGCTCTACCAGAAGCAGGGACACGAGAGCCATGTCTACCCCGTGGGAGTAGTCTGAGTGCCGAGTGCTTCATGGAGCAGCTGGTTTTGGCCCAAACTCTAAGTGCGTGGCTGCAGGAAAGCTAAGGAGGGAGCAAGGCAGGGAACAAAAATACCGGAGGAAACTGATTTTTTTTTTTTTTTT
>NW_010441142.1:0-286 GCF_000710305.1 Buceros rhinoceros silvestris | reverse complement strand
GGGGGGGTGGGGGGTGTGTCACCCTACAGCACCCATAGGAGCTACCCCTTCCCCGACCCTAAAGGGGTCACGTGACCACCTCCCCCTGTCATGTGACATCTGCGGGCCGTGTACAATCCATAGGGGGCTGCCGTAAGGGCTACCCCCCCCAGGGCTGCTCTAGGGTGCTATGGGTGCTATAGGGTGCTATAGGGTACTATAGGGTGCTATGGGTCTCTATAGGGTGCTATAGGTGCTGTAGGGCGCTATAAGGTGCTATGGGGTCCTATAGGGTGGCTTAGGGTGG
>NW_010441141.1:0-286 GCF_000710305.1 Buceros rhinoceros silvestris | reverse complement strand
TGCATCCAACGGGCTTGTTTTACCAAGCAGCTGGGCTGCAGCAGGCAGGTTGCAGTTTCTTTGGAATTGGACCTAAGGTGCCTTGCTGCCTCGCTGATAAATAAGATATAGCTAACCTGCAGGTCATTAATTTGTCAACAGCAATACAAAAAGAGCTTGTAAATGTTCCATTGGAAATAAACAGTTGTTATTGGTGGCTCCGATTTGCTTGTCTCACATATTTGGCCTGAAGTTGTGTCAGGGAACATTTAGATCAGATATCAGGAAAAATGTCTTTACACAGAGG
>NW_010441140.1:0-286 GCF_000710305.1 Buceros rhinoceros silvestris | reverse complement strand
TTTTTTTATAGAATCATAGGAAAGAGGGCTGAAAGGAACCTTTAGAGGTCGTCTAGTTCATCCCCCTACCCCAAGGCAAGATCAGCTATACCTAAATCATTCCTGACAGATGTTTGTCTAACCTGTTCTTACAAAGCTCCAATCACAGAGATTCCAAAACATCCCTAGGCAATCTATTCCAGTGTTTAACTATCCTCGTTGTTTGAAAGTTTTTCCTAATGTTTAACTCTGAATCACCATTGCTCCTATTTAAACTTGCCAATTTTTGTTCTGTTGGCCAAGGGCA
>NW_010441139.1:0-286 GCF_000710305.1 Buceros rhinoceros silvestris | reverse complement strand
CCCCCCCCCCCCCTTCGCGGGGGAGCCGCAGCGACGGGCCAGAGCCCGCGAGTGCCTGGCCTGGCTCCGGGGAGAGCGTTTGGGTCCTCGCAGGAGACCGTGGGCAAGCTGGGTCCTGCTGGAGAGCGGCTGGGAGCAGTGCCAGGCTCTTGGGACGGAGGAGTGGCGTCGTCCCGGGACGTTTGGGGCAGAGAGATCATCGAAGAGCTCGAGTCCACCGCGGGCGGCCACCCCAACGGCACCGGGCTGAGCCTGACGCACCCAGCGCACCCCGGTTGCTCGTCCC
>NW_010441138.1:0-286 GCF_000710305.1 Buceros rhinoceros silvestris | reverse complement strand
TGTGTCGTTTCTCTCTTCACTGCTCAGTGTGAAGCAGCAACCCAGAATTACACACCTCAGTTTATACTATATACCTGTTCTTTCTGAAAGCTGTGCAGTAGTGTTGTAGTTTGTGGCTTAGTGCCCACAAGCGTGTGCTCAGTACTGACCGTTGCCCCTTTGACTTGTCATTTTTGACTGAAAAGACTCACTACAAAGTAGAGCTAATTAACAGGTCAGAATTTAAGCATGTCCATTCTTGTTAATAACATTTGAAATACAACAGCTTTGAGTCACATTTTAGTTA
>NW_010441137.1:0-285 GCF_000710305.1 Buceros rhinoceros silvestris | reverse complement strand
AAGTGCATCCAATGCCTTAAAATCACCTCTGCCTCTTAAAAAAACCCCAACTTTTCAAAAACTCAGTGCTTGGAGAAAGATTCAAATTGCAGATTTAAGAGGCAACAAATTATTCACAGCTTGAAAGTCTATTATGATTACCTGGAGTTATAAATAAGTTCCCTCACACTGATACACACATACTCTCCACTTTAGGTAAAAATGTCTACACTATGAGAACATAAACGTAGTAACAGCAAAAATTATTAATGAAGGACAAAAGAGGTAAATACCTTCCGTTATTTT
>NW_010441136.1:0-285 GCF_000710305.1 Buceros rhinoceros silvestris | reverse complement strand
GGGGGACCTGGCGCTGCTGGGGAACGGGGGGGACTCGGTAGTCTAAAAGGTCTTTCCCAGCCTGGTCGGTTTGATGATTCTGTGACTAACTGCTGCCCAGCCACAGTGTGCTCGGGCCGCCTGCAGTCCCCAGGGGACAGCACCGTGGCAAGGGGCCAGGCCTCACATCGGCAGGCTCCGAGAAATCAATCAAGGAACCTAGAATAAAGCTCCAGGGAACTAAATTGGTGCATATGTACTTAATTTTGTACAGACACGTGTATTGCTGTTATTGCTGTTGTTGCG
>NW_010441135.1:0-285 GCF_000710305.1 Buceros rhinoceros silvestris | reverse complement strand
GCCGCAGCCCTGGGGGTCTTGCAGGGCAGCGATGGTGACCGTGATCTTGTCCTGTAAAGGATGGCATTAACCAGTTCCTGCCGGGCTTCCCCTGCGGGGTTTGGGGTTGGGTTGCCTCCTCTCCCTGCACGCGGCGGTGGCAGAGCATCGTCGTGAGTTGTGGAACGCCTGCCGGCTTCCGCCCCAGCAGCAGCTGCTCCGGTGAGCCCAAACAGGCGTGATGGCCGACTGCCCTGGTGCGAGCGGGCACAGGGGGGTGTCCCCTGCTTGGGGACATGGGGGTGG
>NW_010441134.1:0-286 GCF_000710305.1 Buceros rhinoceros silvestris | reverse complement strand
GCGAACCAGCCTCTCCCCAAGCCCAGCAGAGATCCCGTCGCAGCCCCCCAACCTCTGGGCACCTCCAGCGGGGTTTTGCAATGGAAATTCCTCAGCCAGACCCTGCCAAGGGAGGAGAGAGGCCAAGACTCCAAGTATAGAATCATAAGGGTGAGTCTTTATTCATGCACACGAGGTGACCTGTTTGTGTTGGGGCACCCCGAATGCAGTTTTACACACGGTTATAGAATCATAGAATTGGTCTGGTTGGAAAAGCCCCTTACGTTCATCACGCCGAACTTTTACC
>NW_010441133.1:0-286 GCF_000710305.1 Buceros rhinoceros silvestris | reverse complement strand
CCCCGCGCTTTTCCCAACCTCCCTCTTAGCCAAAATTTCCAGCCCTGCGAGCAGCCGTTTTAGCACGTCCAGGATAACCCAAACAGTTTATCCGTGGGCCGGGGCACGGCCCCCCTCAGGACGCCGCATCCTGCTTGGGTTATCGTGACCCTTCTAAACAGTTTATAAATAGACCAAGGTGACCGAGGGCGATCGCGCTTGTCGAAGGAAAACGAGGATTCTTATCTCATTTATTCTAAAGCCACTCAAGGAGCGCCTGTCCAGAACCTAAACCCCAATTTAAACC
>NW_010441132.1:0-286 GCF_000710305.1 Buceros rhinoceros silvestris | reverse complement strand
CAGGAGATCCTTCATTGCTACTGGTTATACTGGGAGGTCCCAGGGAGGTCCCTGGGGGTTACTAGTTATACTGGGAGGTACTGGGAAGTCACTGGGAGAGCATTGGGAGCACTGGGAGGCCACTGGAAGGTCACTGGGAGGTCCCCAGTAAGTCCCAGACTATTACTGGTTATACTGGGAGATCACTGGGAGGTCCCTGGCTGTTACTGGTCATACTCGGAGATCACTGAGGAGTCTCCAGGAGATCCCTGGCTATTACTGGTCATACTGGGAAGGACTGGGAGGT
>NW_010441131.1:0-286 GCF_000710305.1 Buceros rhinoceros silvestris | reverse complement strand
GGCGCCGTGACACTCCGCTTCTGCCCGACTGGGGCCGGTCTCCCCTCAGCGAGGGGCGGTGGAGGCGGGGCGGCGCCTGCGCGCTGAGGCTTGTTTGTCACCCGGCTTATAAGGCGGAGCAGGCGGCGGCCCTGGCAGCGCTTTTGTGGGGAGAGCGGAGCAGCGCGGCGCGGTCAGCTTTCCCCACCCCTCCCGCGGCGCCCGGGCTGGGGCCGGGGCTCCCCGCCGTCCCCATGAGCTGGCTGTAGGGTACGCGCCGCCACGGTCGCTCTTCGCCTGAGGGGGG
>NW_010441130.1:0-285 GCF_000710305.1 Buceros rhinoceros silvestris | reverse complement strand
GGCTGTGGTAGGGGGCGGGGGGGGGGGGGGAGCCGGTCCCGGGCTCTGTCCCTGACGGGCTCTTTTCAAGCTACTCCTGGTCTAGTGAAGATTGAGGAAGTGAGTGAGCGTGACGGGACGAGCCTGTGCTGGTCTCGTCCCTGCGGGCTGTCCCTCCCCGGGGCGCAGGAGCGGGGTCGGGAGCGCTGTCAAGCAGCCGCCCCTTTGGCTCAGCCTCCGCAGAGAGTCCCGTGGTTTCCCTTGAACCTGCTCTGTGGGCTGGGACCATGCACCCTGCCAGGGGTG
>NW_010441129.1:0-285 GCF_000710305.1 Buceros rhinoceros silvestris | reverse complement strand
CCGGGATCACCCCCAACGTTTCAGGCTGCTGCTCAGCCTCTCTTGGGGCAGGAGGATGTTCAGGCCAGCAGCCCCAGGATGCAGAGGGACCCCAAGCACCCTGCCCGCTGTGGGCAGCCTCCACACCTCTCTCCCCAGTGTGCTGCTGGTGGGACAACCGGTGACACAGAGGGTAATTTGGCCGCCCAGAAGGGCAGAGCTGGCCGCTGGCTGGCTCGAGGCGCTGTACCCGCCAAACCCGCTTCCCCTCCCCCGACTTGCTGAGAATGACCCCCGCAGCACAGG
>NW_010441128.1:0-285 GCF_000710305.1 Buceros rhinoceros silvestris | reverse complement strand
AGGACAGGGGGAGATTTTAAGATTAAAAAACTCACGAGTTCAAATAAGGACAGAGAGCTCACTTACCAATTAGTTTCACAGGAAGAATAGATTCAGTTTGAAGAAAAATAGTTTGATTCATTGACAATTAAAAAATAAAGTAGGATAGTGAGAAACAAAAGCAAAACTACAAACACCTTTCCCCTCACTTCCCTTCTTCCAGGCTTAACTTAAAGAATCACAGAATCTTTTTGGTTGGAAGAGATCCTTAAGATCATCAAGTCCACTTCATTTCTTCATCCCCAA
>NW_010441127.1:0-285 GCF_000710305.1 Buceros rhinoceros silvestris | reverse complement strand
CACTGCAAAGTAGAGTGTGCTCATACAGGACGCTTTTTACCATCGCTTTGTCTGTAATAGCAAAGGTGCAGGTAGTGCTCAGTACGTGGCTTCTCCATTTCGCCACACCTGCGAGCCTCTCGCTGTTTGGAGGAGAGGAGTGGTTCTTGCCATCAGAGCACTGTCCCCTGGGTTTTTCAGGCCAGTTCTGCGGCTCACAGAGCAGCTCTCTGGTACTGAAGAGTCTCAGTTCTAACAGTGCAAAATAATGGTATTGGTTGGTGCTATTTGCAAGACTCTCATTCC
>NW_010441126.1:0-285 GCF_000710305.1 Buceros rhinoceros silvestris | reverse complement strand
CAGCTGGATCAAGGTCAGCCCACACCTCGCCCCTATCGCTCTTAAAACAGTTTCATCTGTGTGTCTTGTTTTGAAGCTCACAGACAGCCCTGGCAGCAAATTGGAGGGAGTTCGGCTGAGGGTCACTTTGGTTTTAGTCAGCTGAAGGGTGCCTCAGTTTCTTGGTGAACTGTGCTTTCAAGAGCAGGTACATTCATCTCCCTTCGTGTTTTAGTGTCTGGCCAATATATTCCACAACTTGTTTAGTCTCATTTTTAAAGCGGTGTCACTGATGGCCTTGGGGAT
>NW_010441125.1:0-285 GCF_000710305.1 Buceros rhinoceros silvestris | reverse complement strand
TCGTGCCCCTCGTGCCCCTCATGTTCCTCGTGTCCCTCGTGCCCCTCAATGCCCCTCGTGCCCCTCATTCCCCTCGTGCCCCTCGTGTCCCTTGTGCCCCTCATGTCCCTCGTGCCCCTCGTGCTCCTCATGCTCCTCGTGCCCCTCATGCTCCTCATGCCCCTCGTGTCCCTTGTGCCCCTCGTGCTCCTTGTGCCCCTCGTGCTCCTCGTGCTCATGGTCACGCCTCGCTCCCCCCTCCCCAACCCCCCCTTACACTCCCCTCCCTCCCCCAAACCAACAATG
>NW_010441124.1:0-285 GCF_000710305.1 Buceros rhinoceros silvestris | reverse complement strand
GTAAACGAGAAATAACCCTCTCTAAGTTGCCATTAGATGCACAATCATTATTGAAGATTTGGGCTACACCGTCTCACATCCTTCAGCAGCTTTGGATCAGATTCTGAAGACTGTATCAATCCTGAATACATTTAAAGTTCACCATAACATTTAATTTAGATCATTAAGAATGACAAGTGTTGGCAAAATAGTAAAGTTACGTTGTAATCGAGAAAAACCAGGGCTTTTTCTTGCAAAAGGGTCCTATAGAAGAACCCAAGGAATTCAAGTAATGGTGGAGGGGAA
>NW_010441123.1:0-285 GCF_000710305.1 Buceros rhinoceros silvestris | reverse complement strand
GAATCTTCATTCTTCAGTGCTAAAGGAAAGAAATGTCTTTATGCATTAATTTACTGCTAAATTGAGCCGAATTACATCATTTGATCTGAAGAAAATAGAAATAAGAAGAAGATCTGAGCTGTAAATAGCACTGCACACACTTCCTGCCCTGAGCAAAGTGTGTAAAATACAAACAAGGCACAACTGTTGTAGAGATATTTGTGAAATAGTTTTTCTGCACCTACAAAAAATGTGTTTGATATGCAGACGTGCCAAAGTGGCTCGAGTGATTGGTTTACTGGCATT
>NW_010441122.1:0-285 GCF_000710305.1 Buceros rhinoceros silvestris | reverse complement strand
AAAAAAAAGAAAAATCTGCTCAAAAGCAATACAGAAAGCACTAAAGAAAATCAACAAGAAAAAAGAGATACTAATCTGTCAGTAAAACAGTTGTATTTCATAAGAACAGCTGGTGTATTTTTCATTTCATAAAAAGTATCAGTGTTCCTAATTTGTCTTACATTTCTTATCACAGCAAATATGAAGTCTTGCTTTTTTTACATACAAACCCCATGGTTCTCTAAATAAACAAACAAACAAACTAATGGGAGAAACACTTGTAGACGCCATTCTATAAAAAGAAAA
>NW_010441121.1:0-285 GCF_000710305.1 Buceros rhinoceros silvestris | reverse complement strand
TTCTTTTTTCTTTTTTCTTTTTTCTTTTTTCGAGTAGATGAAGTAATTTCCTATTTTAAAAAGACTGAGTTGGTTCAACCAGGAGCTGGCAGCTCTCACAGGGGAGGCTGATGAAGCCTGGGCATTGCCAGAGCAAGAGTGACCACACTCACACCTATAAAAGAAGCCCTTAGGGAGCACTGTGACCAGGGTGCTGGAAGTTCTGCCTGCTCTGCCCAGGGAGCGAAGGTTTCTATCCAGCAGAAACGCACCAGCTCTCTAAGCTCTGCACCCACCGTGACTGAT
>NW_010441120.1:0-285 GCF_000710305.1 Buceros rhinoceros silvestris | reverse complement strand
GCAGCCTCTCCCTCCTGCAGCCTCCCTCTCTTGTGTTATGTGCAGGGAGAAAGGCCAAGAAACCCCACGCTCCTGGGCAGGCCATTGTCCGTCAGCGGATCCCGTTATGGTACAGGGCTGCTGGGGACTGGAGTGGGACACAGGTTCCTGCTGTCCACGCCAAGGCCACATGCACTTGTGCAGCTCCTCAGCGTGGTGTGGAGTGAGGCAGGGGCCAAGATCTCCAACCAAATGGGAGTTGGCAAACGTGACCTTATGCCCAGAGCTCCACCGTGCGCAGAAGGT
>NW_010441119.1:0-285 GCF_000710305.1 Buceros rhinoceros silvestris | reverse complement strand
GCCACAGGAAATGCAGGGCAGGGCTGGGATCGCTGCCCTGAGCTGGGAACAGAACACCCCGTGTATCACCATGGGGGAGGCAAGCCCTTTCAGAGCCGGGAGCACGATGTGCAGCCTCTAAGGCACTGGCCCGAGCGGTCCCCATCTCTCCCAGGCTGCACCAGCCCTGCACGAGTCCTCTCTCCCACCGGTGCCATCTGCGACGTGGGGCTGGCAGTGCCTCTGCTCGTGTCAGGGGCACAGGCTGCCTCCGTGGGGCGCAGAGCAGCTGGGTGCCCTTGTGGG
>NW_010441118.1:0-285 GCF_000710305.1 Buceros rhinoceros silvestris | reverse complement strand
GGGGCAGCTCCTGCCTGCTGCTGCACACCCACACAGCCGCCCTCTTCTCTCCCTGTCCCAGAAAACCGCAGCGCAGCTCCAGCCGTCGCCGTCAGCATCACAGCACTGCTGCTGCTGGCCGCAGCCTCTGCCGGGGTGGTCTGGTGGTGGAAGCGCAGGTGAGGTCTCCCTCCCACTAGGCAGGGTTGTGGGCAGACGTGTTGGGCCAGGGGCTGCAGCAGCTGCTCGGCAGGGGTGAAATCCCTGGCCCTGCGCGTGGCTCACGGTGTCTGCTCCTTGCAGAAA
>NW_010441117.1:0-285 GCF_000710305.1 Buceros rhinoceros silvestris | reverse complement strand
TTTAAAATTTCTTTGCACAGTCTCCCCCCCCCACCCCTGGCTTCACCCAGCGGCTGGAAATCAGCTCTGAGCACGTGTGGAGAAGGGCAGTGTCGAAAATAAACCAGCGCTGGGGTAAAATAACCAGCGCTGCTCCGGTGCTCGAGCATCAGCCCAAAATAGGCGCCCGCCGGGACGGGGGTGCTATAAATACGTCCGCGGCGATTTGAGCCAGAGAAAAGCCGCACAGCAGCGCTGCTGCCCGGTGGCACCGCAGGAGCGACGGGGCCCCCGCAGAGCTGCCGG
>NW_010441116.1:0-285 GCF_000710305.1 Buceros rhinoceros silvestris | reverse complement strand
ATGAGCTCACTTGCATTGGTGGTCATCAGGTTCAGTATGGCATTCTCTCTGGTAGGGTTGCCTATACCTGGCTTAGGAAGTTCTCTTCAATGAATTCCAGAAGTCCCCTGGATTGTCTGTTGCTCACCATGCTACTTTTCCAGCAGATGATGGGATGGTTTAAGTGTCCCAACGGGACAAGACCCTGCAAGCACGAAGCCTCCTGTAGCATCATCAAGCAGTAAGGAGTAAGAAGGCTTCATCAATAGGCTTCACTTGATCAGGCAGCCTGTAGTAGACACCAGC
>NW_010441115.1:0-285 GCF_000710305.1 Buceros rhinoceros silvestris | reverse complement strand
AAGCCTGGGAGTGGCACATCAGTGTTTGTACCATGACATGCTGTTGAGCTCCTTAGGCCTAACTGCCTACCAGTGGAGGCAGGTAATGCAATGCCAAACGACGGTATAGACACAGGGGGATACTGATGTGCTAGGAATCACGGTAGCGCTTGGGAATGGTCAGGCAGGAATTAGGTCTCCTCCCCTCAAAAGGGTGATGGAATCAATAGTCCAACTAAAGTTCATCTACACTGATGCATGTAGCATGGGCAACGCACAGGAGGAGCTGGAAGACATTGTACAACA
>NW_010441114.1:0-285 GCF_000710305.1 Buceros rhinoceros silvestris | reverse complement strand
CAAATCTTTGTTTGCGACGCCAAGCCATGATAGGGGCAGAGCTCAAGAGTAAGCCCATTTCCAGTTTGGTTCAGGTTTACTCACCTGAAGCAGTGGTGGCTTTTCAGAGCCTTTGAGACCAGATCCCAAGGCTATTGTAGTCAGAAGGTGATTCAGAGTGTTGTGTGTGGGATGTGGGGGCAGAATGGAACCTTATATGTCAAGGAAAATTATGCTGGAGAAATAGGTGAAAGGAGATTTTTGTTCTGGGTAGCTGAAAATGAAGTTGTAACAGAGGCAAGGAAG
>NW_010441113.1:0-285 GCF_000710305.1 Buceros rhinoceros silvestris | reverse complement strand
CAATGTTTGCAGTAAAATGCTTCAATATGACAAACCTGAAAGCTTTTAGATAATTCATGCTTGTGTATGAGCATATGTGCTTGATTTTTTTGTTTGTTTGTTTTCTTGTTTATTGGAGTTTTTTAAGCCTCGCAGTGAACTCATTAGTACATTATGGACTTTCTAATTCAATAGAAATTGTGCTTTTAAAATGTTCATAGCCGAGTCCTAATTCTGCTGTTTAACGTAGTGTACGAGCTGACAACAGAGTGAAGTCAGCAGAAGTCACCCCACACCGGCAAATTC
>NW_010441112.1:0-285 GCF_000710305.1 Buceros rhinoceros silvestris | reverse complement strand
CCTCTCGAGAGATGTAGCCTCAGCACCCAGCTTGTGGCCAAACCGAAGCCATCAGAGAGCGTGGCAGGCAGGGACAGTCTTGTGGCATCGCTGTGATCTGGCAGCATGAGGAGGGTGCAGCTCTTGGCTGGCCAGGGTCTTGCATGGCCGGTGTTCTGGTTGTGCTGTGCTGGGTTCCTCTTGTCCCTTCTGGCTCCAGCACAAGCCCAGACACCCTGGTCCTGCGGGGCCCGGGATGCACTGACAAAGAGATGTGCTCTGGAAGGGGGAGGGATGGAAAGGCAG
>NW_010441111.1:0-283 GCF_000710305.1 Buceros rhinoceros silvestris | reverse complement strand
TGATACAGAACACTCACCAATCTCATCACCTTCTCATCTTATTTGAAAGCTCACCCCCCTGGCATTTTTAATATAAATATACATCATCAAAAATAATTCCAAAGCAAACATTGTCTGTATATACTCTTAGTAAGGAGAGGGCCAAACACCTCAGACATGCTAGCTGTAATATTCAATGCCTTCATTTGTCTTTGGCTTCTAGAACAATGCCAAATCATTCCATGTAGGAACAGATACCTAACATGTAGATAAACAGAATGATCAAAGGTGTAATTTCAGCAGG
>NW_010441110.1:0-285 GCF_000710305.1 Buceros rhinoceros silvestris | reverse complement strand
TTTGATCCTCTTTTTCTGTTTGCTCTGTAATTTAACTCTGTGACTGGACAGGGCAGATCCAGGATGTTGGTGGGATCCTTTGTGAGTCACCCCGTGCAGATTTGGGGGTGGGCTCTGCTGTCCTTCTTGGGGTGCCCTGGGCCTGGCTGCTGGGATGTGTGTCCTGTAAATACTGCCCCGAGGGTGCCCGTGCAGAGGAACCCTGGCCCTGCAACGTGGTGGCATCTGTGAAATATGTAAAAAGAAAAGCCAGCGAATGTTATGGACCATAGTGTAACATATATA
>NW_010441109.1:0-285 GCF_000710305.1 Buceros rhinoceros silvestris | reverse complement strand
GTTTGTAAAACTCTAATGTGTATGATGAATATATCCACTGGGATCATCGCCCATTCTCCAAATAAGACGAGAAAATGGAAGAGTGCATGCTCAAGGATCCCTGTGCAACCTCAGACCTATAGACTTCAATTCTTGCGTCGAGTTTAAAGATACGCAGCTAATACCTTGAAAGAAATATATTTTAGGGAACTTATTTTGACTAAGGAGGGAAAAAGAAATTAGAAGTAGAGATGAAGGAAACAGAAGCCTATATTGATGTGTAAGTAAGAACGTGTGCATATGCTC
>NW_010441108.1:0-285 GCF_000710305.1 Buceros rhinoceros silvestris | reverse complement strand
TATCCCACTCAGTGTCGCTGGCACCTGAATTTGGGGCCAACTTTTTGGACACATAGTCTGGGAAATGACAGTTACATCAGCACCCGTATCAATAAGACCAAGAAGTTCGATTGTTTGTGCCAGATCTCTGTGTACATTTCATTGTTGGCCGAGAAGAGGCTATTTTCTCAGTCCAGAAGACCTGAAGGGCTCAAGCTGAGCCGAAACCACTGCTGTCCCGGACTGTTGATCGGGCTTGTGGCGTGTGATTTTCAAAACAGATTAATTGTGCCACACGAGAGCCAG
>NW_010441107.1:0-284 GCF_000710305.1 Buceros rhinoceros silvestris | reverse complement strand
GAATGCTCAAGAGTGTAAATCCCCCACTTTTTAAAATGGGTTGTAGGCAAAAGGGGTAGGAGAGGGGGATATGAGGTGCAATGCTGCTGAGGAGAGAATCCCAAACCTCCCACACTGCTGTGCTTGGGGAGCAGAGGCAGCAGGGTCCTGAGGGGGGTAGTAGTGGTCTCTCTTGCTGCTGGCTGGGTTATGGTCCAGCACAGTGACACCGTCCTGAGCCTGCCAGGAGCTGCCCTCGCCTCCCGCTGACTTCAGCTGGAAGCAGCTGAGGATGAGGGAATGCC
>NW_010441106.1:0-285 GCF_000710305.1 Buceros rhinoceros silvestris | reverse complement strand
CTACCCCCCCGGCCCCGTGGTCGTCAGCAGCATCCGGCCGCCCAGACGCGGGTGATGTACTCCATACCGAACACCACGATCATGACAAACTCCTGCCGGGAGGGAAGAGGAGGGTGAGGTGGGGAGGGCAGGGGCAGGATGGTGTGCGAGACCCAGCTTTGGGAGGGCAACATGAAATGAGGAGGGTGCAACAGGGGAGCGTGGTATCCCCCCAAGGCCACCCACTGACACAGCCCTGGCTGGAGCCATCCTGGGAGAGTCAGGGCAGCCAGAGGGGGACCGTTG
>NW_010441105.1:0-285 GCF_000710305.1 Buceros rhinoceros silvestris | reverse complement strand
TGGTGGCAGAGAGGTGCTGCTGGAGGGGGTGAAGCCCCTCAGACAAAACACTCCTGAGCTCTTTGCATCTCTCTGCACCCAGGAGGGCGTCTCCATGAAGACGCTTTCCAAGCAGGGCGACAGGATCAGCAATAAGAAGCCCCGCAAGGCCAGCGGCGCTGGCGACATGCTGTACGGCCGCTTTGTGAAGGAAACCGGCCTCGGGGACATGGCTCGGGTTGCAGCTGGCGTCCCTGAAAAGGCGGCTGTCACCCCTCACAGCGCAGCCTCCCCAGCCCCTTGCTG
>NW_010441104.1:0-285 GCF_000710305.1 Buceros rhinoceros silvestris | reverse complement strand
CCCGTCAAACTGGGCCCGGCCGCTGCCCAGAAACCAGCACGAGAAGCGCTTTATTCAGCGTTTCTTAGCAGGTCCCCGGCCCTGCAGCACACAGCCCCCTGGAGGAGCTCACCCTTCCAGCCCTTCGAAGCGCGTGTGTCATCCCCTGCCCGGCATGCGGAGAGAAATTGAGGCACGAGTGCAAGGAGCGGAGATCACAGCATCGCAGCACCGCTCGCTGCCCTCCGAAGCGATGCTCCGCACCCAGGCGATGCTTCCCGCTCTCCCTCCAGCACGAGGAACGGG
>NW_010441103.1:0-285 GCF_000710305.1 Buceros rhinoceros silvestris | reverse complement strand
GCGGGTGGGGGGGCGGGCGGGGCTCGGCACGGCCAGCCTCCGAAAGGTGCTGCTGGGTGCCCGTCGATAGTTATTGCTCATAAACCATGGATTTACTGCACACCTCCCAGCTGGCTGGGAAGGGCAGCACGTTCAGGGCATCTGTGGTCCAGAAAAAGGCAAATTTGCGGGAGTGCTGCTGCCAGTGGGACCCTCCCGCTGACAGTGGGTACAGACAGGGCTGGGGGTGCCCGCTCTCACTGTCGCTTTGTCCGCAGGAGCCGTGGGAGCAGGATGCTGCCGGAC
>NW_010441102.1:0-285 GCF_000710305.1 Buceros rhinoceros silvestris | reverse complement strand
CTCGCTGCCCCGCAGCTACGTGTACGACGTCTGCCTGGCCGCCGGCACCGTCAACAGCGAGTTTCGCTTCCTGCGGCCCCTCCTGCCCTGCTTCCCCGCCGCGCTGCCCGCCGGCGCGGACCAACAGCGGAGCTCGCTGTGCTCGCAAGAGGCGGCCAACCCCGGCGCAGAAGGCGACTGGGCTGCGCAGGTGAGCGACACCTGGCCGGGTCGGGTCGGGGCGGTGGGGAGAGCGGGAGGAGGGAGCAGCTCGATGGGGCGTGGGGAGGGAAGGGGGCGTTCACG
>NW_010441101.1:0-284 GCF_000710305.1 Buceros rhinoceros silvestris | reverse complement strand
AAAAAAAAAAAACCTGTATACAGATACACATGCAGAGGTGATGATAATAAATGACCTGTTACACAGTTCAGGGGATTCTCATTTTGATCACAACATGCTTCCCCCCTCTTCTGCCAAACGCAGCCCAGCGCGCCCCAGCGCGGCAGGGATAATGCTGCAGGTCGTCTCCTCGACAGCACCCATCACCCGAACTCACAGTGCTCTGAAATACCATGTTCTCTCTCATGGTGCCACCAAAAGCAAGTTTGGGGGCATTTTCCCTCCCTCTGTGGACACAGATGTGT
>NW_010441100.1:0-285 GCF_000710305.1 Buceros rhinoceros silvestris | reverse complement strand
GGTGGCTTTAGTGAACCCTCCAGCGATGCTCTGCTCTGTGAAGAACACGGTAGCAGCATGCAGGAGCTTCATGGATGTCAATACGTGATCCCTCTCCCTTGTGAGCCTGTTTGTGATTTCAGCAATAGCTAAAAGAGCATCTTTAAAATCCAGATTCCAGATTTTTGCCTGCGTAGCTGAGATGGGTGAAGATCAGTCGGGTCTCTAATCTCTGTCACAGTTCTATATTCAAACCACATTGCAGATAAACTCCTCTGCTGACACCCCCCCCCCCCCCCCCCCCCC
>NW_010441099.1:0-284 GCF_000710305.1 Buceros rhinoceros silvestris | reverse complement strand
CCTGGAACATCAAACGAACAGAACTGCGGTACCATTTCAGTTCCACATTCAGGTCTGATTACCAGACAGGAACGGCCACACAGAAGGCAGATGGGGTCAAGCAAGTTAAGGGAGATTACACTACCCTAGTAAACTCTCCCGGTGACTCACGGGCTTTGTTCACCTACTTTTCATAACTATTCCGTTTATCCGGGAGTGGGAGAAAAGGATCCAACAAATCAACACCTTAAAAAACCAACAATATCCTCCGTGCTTCCATTTGCAGTTGGCTGGGCCCACCACGC
>NW_010441098.1:0-285 GCF_000710305.1 Buceros rhinoceros silvestris | reverse complement strand
CAGATCTCTCAGCATTCGCTGAGGGCTCACAGTTCATGTAGAAGTTCTCTGAGCTAATTCTCTTCCACCAAGGGTGCATCTTTCTTGCTCCAGACTTTCGTCCTGGTCTCTGGAACCTGGGATTTCCCACAGCTGGTCTTGTTCATAAGGACCAAGGCAAAGGTGTCACTCAGTACCTCAGCATTCCCTTGTGTCCCATTCAGCCATGAGCCCATATTTTTTCTTCTCTTGTCTTCTCTCTACCACTTACGTCTTTAGAGAAGACCTTCTTGTTGCCTTTGACAT
>NW_010441097.1:0-285 GCF_000710305.1 Buceros rhinoceros silvestris | reverse complement strand
GGGTTTTTTTTCTGTTTCCTTAACTCTGTTTCAATTGGCAGGGATTTCTTCCTCCAAGTTGATGTGAACCACCCCTAACCTTAAACAAGAGGGTGCAATCCTAAACAGTGCCACGAGGGGTGTAGTGATCTCAGGTCTGCACAGTGCCATGCAGAGCTGAAGTGGCTGCTGAAACATCTTGGAGGCCTGTGTGCAGACAAGGAGATTTGAGCACGGGGCTCTGTCCAGGGAACTTTTATCACAACACTTCTACAAACTGACAACAGCAAACACACAGAATCTAGC
>NW_010441096.1:0-285 GCF_000710305.1 Buceros rhinoceros silvestris | reverse complement strand
TAGTTGCTGGCTGGAGTTAAACCACAACACCTTCATGAAAAAAAGATGAGGCTATGAATAATTAAAATGAGACTTCCTAGAATGGCTGTGGAAACAGCTATTTCTTATATTACAAATATATTCTGTCTCTTATACAAAAGACCAATTAATAGGCAAAATATGTTGATGTTGTTTTGAAAGTAAAGTATGAGTTACATGCATTGTGCTCTATGTATTGATTTCCAATCAGCATTTGGCTGGTCAAATCTCCACTAAAGAGTCATAAACATCACTTCAGCATAGGTC
>NW_010441095.1:0-285 GCF_000710305.1 Buceros rhinoceros silvestris | reverse complement strand
CGGCAGATAGGTCAAAATATTTATCTTCATCCCGCTGTTTCACCCTGACTGCTGAAGTTTTCTGAGGGTACTTACCTTTGTCAGTGCTGCAGTTACCTGGAGTTTTATTATGAGGATAATTTAGTACATTACCCATTTAGCTAAAAGAGGTAGAGTTGGTTTTGTAAACTTTTTATCCTATCCACAAGGTAAATTAGTCTTTCTGTTTGGTTTTTACTGAGGGGGTTTTTTTTGGTTTTTTGGTGTTTCGGTTTTTGGGTTTGGATTGAGAGGTGGGTCCCTCTC
>NW_010441094.1:0-284 GCF_000710305.1 Buceros rhinoceros silvestris | reverse complement strand
AGAAATTTTCCCCATGTGGCTTGGTCAGGTTTAATACCACCTATCCCCACCACCAGTGTCCCATAATGCCACTGTTATTGCTGACGTTGTCTTCACTGGCACCTGTTCTCAAGGGTGTCAGTAGTGGGGCATATTTCTCTAGGATATTTTAGAGCTGTGTGAAAGAAAGCTGAAGTCTTCGCTCTAATACTTGGTCATGGAATCACCTCATAGTTGAGGTTGGTAGGCACTGCCTGAGGTGGTCTGTTCTACGAATTCCCCTGCTCGAATCTTACATTTAAATG
>NW_010441093.1:0-284 GCF_000710305.1 Buceros rhinoceros silvestris | reverse complement strand
GTGGTAGGAAGTTTTCATCTAAACCCTCTTGTAATGCAGACCAGGATACTGAAATATTTACCAAGATGAGCACTAGAAAACAAGTCTCCAATAGACTGTTCTCCAGTTATGAATGTCCTAAAATAAGATTGCATAACGTATAAAATAATATATTGCATAATGTACATTCGAGAGACTTACACATTGGTGGAACCATCACCACTTCTTGACATTTTGTCTACCAGAGAAACCACTACAAGGCCGCAGGAGAACATTTTACTCTTCAAAAGAAAAAATATTTGGGT
>NW_010441092.1:0-284 GCF_000710305.1 Buceros rhinoceros silvestris | reverse complement strand
CCTTGAACCCGGTGATAAGGGGCGAGCTTTGACCTCAACAGCAGAATGGGGGAACCCCGGCTGGGCACAGACAGGAGAGCCAGACACCGCCAGGGAGGGAACAGGCTCTGCCCCACCAGCACCCACCTCGCCAGGCAGCAGCAGTGGCTGCAGGCAGAGGACAGAGGTCAAACTGCTGCGCTGCTTTTCTTTTTTTTTTTTGTTTTTGTGAAAACTCTAATAAATAACAACAGCAGCTGACCTGGCAGCGCAGCCATGAGCTGAAACCCCACGAAACCACGGCC
>NW_010441091.1:0-284 GCF_000710305.1 Buceros rhinoceros silvestris | reverse complement strand
GAGCACATCCACAGCACCCCTTGCTCCCCCTGTGCTCCCATTCATCCCCAGGGATAAGCCTGGAGCGGGGCATGTCTCCAGCATCTCCATCAACAGCCCAAAGGGCCCTGCCAGAGGACTGGGACGTCGGCACCAGCTCTGCGGTGACACCAGCCAGGGGACAAATCTACGACACCAGCAGTTGCTAGGCAATGGCGTGTCAGGCTAATGCCACCGCTGCTGCTGGGAGCTGGCAGGCTGGGTGTGCTGGCACCCCTGGGGCCACGCTCCCCCGCCTGCTCGCC
>NW_010441090.1:0-285 GCF_000710305.1 Buceros rhinoceros silvestris | reverse complement strand
CGGCGGCTGCGACTGCCCCTGCTGCCAGCTCAGCGTCAACACACGGGTGTGTTCTGGAGGCCAAAGGAAGGCGGGTGTGTTGCTGCTTCGACACGCTTCGCAGTTGCTTTGCTGAGCTTTGTGAGAGCGGCTGAGTGCCAAAATGTGCCAGAAACCAGACGGTGATGGGTCTGGGGACACGCGCACCCCTGGCCCTCACACACGACCCCACACTGGCGGGGTTCTCATGGGGCCCCTCAGGGATCCCTCCCCCCCCCGTCTTAACCATACTTGCTCTCCATGGAC
>NW_010441089.1:0-284 GCF_000710305.1 Buceros rhinoceros silvestris | reverse complement strand
GAGCCCCTCTCACAGCCCGCTCAGCTGCCAAGCTGCTACCACCGAGACCCTGGCAGCCAGAGCCCACGGAGCTCAGCACCAATGCCGCCAGCTCTGCGCACCCACGCCAGGGCCCTCAGGGAGCCCGGCACTGGGCTGCGGCAGGACCAGAGCAGGATGCTGATGGGGCTGGTCCTGGTCAGTTCCCAGAGCCACGTGGGCAACGTGGAGTTTTGAGTGAGCGACCTCGGAACGGAGCCCTGACCCACAGCTGGTTTTTGCCCCAGCTGTGAACAGGGATTTAG
>NW_010441088.1:0-284 GCF_000710305.1 Buceros rhinoceros silvestris | reverse complement strand
GAGATGGAAGATTCTACTCTGTTACATGAGCAGCTGCTGTCTGTAACATATACGCTACCCTTTATCCCTCAAGTTACCACCAGGTGGTTTGGTTTTGTTTTTTTAACAAAGAGGAAAGTCTCCTTCCAGAAAGTCAATGGAAGGATGGAGAGCGGGGATTTTTGTCACAGTTTATAATGGATAATTCTCAAAGCAACAGTAGTGGTGCAATAAGCTCAAGAGACTTCTTCCCAGTAACACCTCATTAAAGCAGGGAAAGTATCACCACCAAAAACTGGGGCTAA
>NW_010441087.1:0-285 GCF_000710305.1 Buceros rhinoceros silvestris | reverse complement strand
TGCCTTCCCCGGGGCTCCGGCGGTGCTGCACAAAGAAGCGCCCAGAGGAGAGGGACAGACAGATGCCCTCATCTGCACCCAGGGCAGCAGGAGACCCGTTTCCCGGCCTCCCACAGCGGCTCCCCCAGAACTGGGGCAGGAAAAGCTCCAGGAGAGGCCCCTGGGAAGGTCCCTGTCAGGCAGTTGGTGACAGCGGCTCAGGGCTGGGGCAGGGCTTGGCCTGAGCTTTGGGGGCTGCAGCTCCGGCTTTGTGCCCGCTGGCAGCCGGGGGTGACCTGCCGCTAC
>NW_010441086.1:0-284 GCF_000710305.1 Buceros rhinoceros silvestris | reverse complement strand
CCAGGTACACCACAGGGGGCGACTGCGAGGAGGGCGCGGGATGGGGTCCTGCTCCAGCGCCGTGTGGCACCACGGCTGCGTCCACGTGGAAGAGAGAGACACAGCGATGAGCCGGAGCACGGCCTCAGCACGCCAGCACACCCAGCGCGCACACATGTGCGTTTTGACACGCATCCAGCGCGGGGAAGGGCAGAGGCAGCCCCAGGCTGCCTGGGGGAGGCAGGCAGCTGCGGCAGGCACGGCGCGGGGGTGCCAGAGCAGGTCGAGCAGCAAAGGCGAGCGCA
>NW_010441085.1:0-284 GCF_000710305.1 Buceros rhinoceros silvestris | reverse complement strand
GTAACCGGGTTCACTTTGTGTCTCTTTGTGTCTCAGCAGAGACACACAGAATTCCCGTGTGGCCTGTGTGCTGGTACTGCCAGTGCATCGTACGTACATCCTAACGCTTTCTCTCTTCCCTTTTCGTGTGAAGCACCACGTGACTGAGGAAACAGTTCACGGTCTTTGAGAGGAAGATACATTTTCCCACTTTTCTGGAGGCAGACAGGAGGAGAACTTCAACACTAGGCACATAAGAGACTCACGAGTGACCAGCACATTCTGTTCAGCCTGGGGTAGCTTTC
>NW_010441084.1:0-283 GCF_000710305.1 Buceros rhinoceros silvestris | reverse complement strand
TCTGTGATTCTGTGAAATTAGAAGTGTAGTTCCTCTTCCATGAAAGCTGACACAGGAGCTGGTGTCCTGGACTGCAGCATATCAACAGGATACCATATCACAAGCCTGCACATTGTAAACAGGAATATATTGGTTTGATGGAGGTGTGTGGAAATGCAGGTGAGAGCTAACTGGGGTGCCCTGTCTGGTACTCCACAGGTTGCACGTGACTTTGGCTTCCCGCAGCACATCAGCAGGGGCCTGAGGACCTCCGCAGCTCCCAGCCCAGCACAGTCCACGCTGC
>NW_010441083.1:0-284 GCF_000710305.1 Buceros rhinoceros silvestris | reverse complement strand
AACTATGCAGACACCAAGGTCAGTGAAGAAGCACAGGGAGGGGCTTCTCCAGACACCAAAGCAGATATTCCCCTACATGGTGAGGACTATGTTGAGGCGGGTTGTTCCCCTGCAGCCTGTGGAGGTTAACAGTAGAGCAGATAGCCACCTGCAGCCCTTAGAGGACCCCATGCTGAAGCAGGCTTCTGGCAGGACCTGTGGCCTTGTGGGGGATCCATACTGGATCAGTCTGTTCTTGAAGGACTGCATTCCATGGAAAGGACCCACACTGGAGCAATTTGTGA
>NW_010441082.1:0-284 GCF_000710305.1 Buceros rhinoceros silvestris | reverse complement strand
GCAGCCCATGGTGAAGATCATGGTGAGGTAGGCTGTTGCCCTGCAGCCTATGGAGGCTGACAGTGGAGCAGATAGCTATCTGCAGCCCATGGAGGACCCCACACTTGAGCAGGTCGATGTGTTCTAAAAGAATCTGTGATCCCATGGAAAGCCTGTGCTGGAGTAGGCTCCTGGCAAGACTTGTGACCCCATGGAGAGAGAAGATCACATAAGAGCCGGTTTGCTGGCAGAGCTTGTGACCCTTTGGGGAACCCACACTGGAGCAGTGTGTTCCTGAAGGACTG
>NW_010441081.1:0-284 GCF_000710305.1 Buceros rhinoceros silvestris | reverse complement strand
AAACATTGTGAGAATTTGAGTGTATATGGAAAACAAAAGATGTACATAACTTCTCAAAGGAAAATCAGTGTATCCTTAAAGAGTGTAAAGAGGTGTCCTACAGAAAAGCCTTGTGAAGTCCCATTGATTGCTTGCAGTTAATTTGGCACAGCAGAAGAATATTATGTAGCAAGAGAGAAACCAACCTGCTAGAAGTGGACACTGATGGCATGGATGAAGGAAGCTGTACAAGCTGAAACTTTAACAGTGACACTGTGTTAAGGGTCAAGGGACCGAGGTAACAA
>NW_010441080.1:0-284 GCF_000710305.1 Buceros rhinoceros silvestris | reverse complement strand
AAGGGGGAGCCCAGGCAATCCTCACTGCCTTTGCCAGCCACCGTCACCTTCAGCTTCAGGCACGCTTCCCCGTGGTGGTGAATGGGCTTGGCTGCAAGGGAGGCCGTGGGTTAGAGGTGGGGGAAGTGCAGCCGGGACCCCAGCCGCCCCAGCAGACCCCCAGGCACTCACAGATGTAGTAGTAGCTGTGACCCTCCCTGAACTCCTTGCCCAGTGTGAAGGGGGTGAAGCGCTGGAACTTCTCTGAGAACTTCTCGGGGCCGTGCAGGGCGCTGGGCTTGTAG
>NW_010441079.1:0-284 GCF_000710305.1 Buceros rhinoceros silvestris | reverse complement strand
CTGGCTGAGCCGGGAGCAGGTTTTCTCCCTCCAGCAAACTCGTTGCAACCGAGACCCAGGTTTCCAAAATTAAACCATAATGAGTCAAAATGAGGAAATCCGAGAGCTGTAATTGCTGTTTGTTTGTTTTGCTTCACTGCTGAGACATCTGGCGTGTGGGCTGGTTGTGCAATGGCGCGAGGGAACGATGACCCTCAGGCTGCGGACGGACGGACATCCTCCCCAGACTGCCACCACGCTGGCAGGGGGTGGCTGGGCTCAGCCTGGCCCCCTGCATGTCCCCA
>NW_010441078.1:0-284 GCF_000710305.1 Buceros rhinoceros silvestris | reverse complement strand
AGGGCAATCAAGGAAGCAGAAAGGTTATGCATTTCACAGGATATCATAGTGCAAGGTCCTTTTTGCTCTGCTAAATTCGATCCTCAAGGGATTGCCCCCTCTAGAGCACGCAGCCCAGAAGGCCACTGTACGGAAGTGGTGCTCCTACCTGGAAGGAGTTGGTCAGTTACTGCAACTAAAAGAGGGTCCTGTCAAGATCTCTAAGTTACAACCACCTGTGAATCCAGATGCAGTTTTGTTGCGTCAGGCCTGCAGACCTTCCCCTATTAAAGAGGCACCTGAAC
>NW_010441077.1:0-284 GCF_000710305.1 Buceros rhinoceros silvestris | reverse complement strand
GTCATCTCTTATTTTGGCATGTCCGAACTCTTTGCATTTCCTTCATAAATCTGAATACTCCCAATTCCAGTCTCTCTTGCCCCTTTCTCCCTGGTAAAGGAATCTCTGCACAGCTTCAATGAGCAGGGGGTTGCCTTAACATGTTATTACTCCATAGGAGCAAGTAAGGTGGTGGTCCTTGTGGCAACTGGAAGGTTGTCGTGCTGTTTGTTGTCCCTGTAAAAGGCTGGCTGATGGTGAGAGACCCTGGTAATGTACCAGAACACGTGTGGCTTTTTGCTAAT
>NW_010441076.1:0-283 GCF_000710305.1 Buceros rhinoceros silvestris | reverse complement strand
CCAGCCTGCAGTAGTGATCAAGTTCACTCTGGAAGGTTTGGATCTCTATGGGGCTAAGAGCTCCAAAACCTGAAGGGAACTAGAGGACAGACTCTCACAGCGGCTGCATGGCAAACCCTGCTACTGTCTTACATTTAATACCACTCGAGCGGATGAGTCTTGAGGAGGGAAACAACTGCACGATTTTAGCTTCTTTAATTCTTTAACACTGAAGACAAAAGTCATTTACTCCTCGTTTTTTTCTCCTCAGCTTTCCTTTCTTTCCTTACTGCCTGTTTCCATC
>NW_010441075.1:0-284 GCF_000710305.1 Buceros rhinoceros silvestris | reverse complement strand
CGTGACTGAGCTCACTGGCCTGCCTGGTACTACAGTTCTAGGGAATGCTGAAAGGAGTGCTGGCCACTTAAAATTACTGCTCCTGCTTACTTTAAGTTTACCATTTTCTAAAAATGTTTTACCAGCATCAGCTCTTAGGGGAAACCATGCCTTTATTTATAGTTCAATGTCCTTAGCCAAACTCTGGTCTCAACTCTACATTAGTGGTTTGACAAAGATCAAGTGACAAAGTCCCCTCTCGCTGATGATTTGGGATTTTAGCTGTGGCCACACCTGCACACTCT
>NW_010441074.1:0-284 GCF_000710305.1 Buceros rhinoceros silvestris | reverse complement strand
CGCTGGTGAGAAGGGGCAGCCGGCTGAAGCCCTGCTGGCAGCGTGGGGCTGGCTGCGGGCTGCTGGGTAACAGGGCAGCGTGGACTTGGCTGGGCTTCGGGAGCTGTGGATGCTGCTGCCAACACTCCTACCTGCCCGGTCACCTGCCCGAGTTGTTGGGGCAGGCCTTTGGCTTCTGGGCCCTGAGGCAGCAGCGAGGGGTCGAAGGGCCGGAGCTGTTTGGGCAGTGCAGCATTTCACGGCTTCACAGCCCAGCGTTGTGTCCCACACAGGCCAGAAAAATG
>NW_010441073.1:0-284 GCF_000710305.1 Buceros rhinoceros silvestris | reverse complement strand
CCGCTGGACGGGGCAGTTGTTTCTCCCCCAGGCCATGCTCCGAAGGCAGCACCGAGGCCTCCGCGCTGGGAGGGGCACAGGTAGGGGTGTGTGTCCCCCCCACCCCAGTATGGGGGTCCCCTCCCATGAGACCCTTGCAGGGGGGTGGTGGTGATGGGGGGGTTCCCAAACACCCCGTTCCCCATGGAGGGGGGTGTCCTGCAGCCCCCTGGATGCCTGGGTCCTCGATAGGGTGGGGGCTGGAGGCAGGGTCCCGCTTCCCCAGTGACTCGGAGGACGAGGAT
>NW_010441072.1:0-284 GCF_000710305.1 Buceros rhinoceros silvestris | reverse complement strand
GTGGCACAAGCGCCATCCAAGACGCTGCTGCCACACACCTGGAGGAAGAGGACAACAACCCGGCACTGGGAAGTCTCTTGATTTATTAAAAGGCACTTAAATTCGTACAAAAGAGCTGCAGGGCTTCCCAGCACCCGCCCTGGCGCTGGGGCAGACCTGTGGGCATGGAAGACCATCCACGGGGACAGGGAGGGCGCCCACAGACTGGGGTGGGGGCGCTTCCAGTGCCCCAGAGGCTTCGCTGAGACCAACCCAACCATCACCAAAGGTCCAAGGGCTGGAGG
>NW_010441071.1:0-284 GCF_000710305.1 Buceros rhinoceros silvestris | reverse complement strand
GTTACCTTTCTGCTGGCGTTGGTGGTGATGGCCAGGCCGTTGGGCAGCAGCCGAGCCGTCTTGTGCTTCTTTATCAGCTGCACAGAGACCACCGGGATCACAACCTGGGGGGCAAAGAGACACGGGCTCGGGCAGGGACGGGCACGGCGCGAGCTCGGGGAGCTCCTCTCGCAAGGCGGAGATGGAACGCGCGTCGGAACTCTGCCCCAGACAGAGTGGTGACGTGGGGACCTGGCCTTTCCCCAAGACAGCCTGGGCTTTACTGAGGGTCACGGCTCCCCTCA
>NW_010441070.1:0-284 GCF_000710305.1 Buceros rhinoceros silvestris | reverse complement strand
TAGTCCTCCCAGGCGCAGGGCTTTGCACATCCCTGTGTTACCTTGACGAGTCCACTGAGCTGGCCCATTTCTACAGCCTCTCAACATCCTTCTCACTGGCAGCACAACCCCCACTGGTGTGTCAAGCACTCCTGCCAGTTTTGTATCACCTGCCAATTTGCTGAGGGTGTTCTCTGTCCCATGGTGCCAACCGACAAGGAGAACGTTGAACGGTATTGGTAGAGGGTATCAATGTCTGGGTTACTGCAGTAGCAACTGTCTTCTAGCTGGGCTTTGTGTTGCTG
>NW_010441069.1:0-284 GCF_000710305.1 Buceros rhinoceros silvestris | reverse complement strand
ACACAATCTTACCCATTACAGAAAGCAAAGAACGTGTCAAAAACTTAAGCACATTTTTTACTTATTCAAGTGTCCTTGTAAGCGTTTGTAGGGCTGCAGGACCCAGAGGTTCAACAGTTTGAAGTTTAACTCTCCTGTATAACAAAACTTCTGTAGATGGATACAAATTTATACCCCATGCCGTGATATAAAGTGAATGTGTTTCTACACTTTGTCATCTTATCTTGTAAAAAACGAGGGGCTGCAGCAAACCGTGGCAGTACATTAGATTTCTGCCACTACAA
>NW_010441068.1:0-284 GCF_000710305.1 Buceros rhinoceros silvestris | reverse complement strand
GACCAGATGACCTCCAGAGGTCCCTTCCAACATCAGTCGTTCTGTGAAAGGCAGGGGCAACTCTATCCCAAACTGTCTTCCTCTTGATAGAAGAAACTAGATACTTACTGTAAGTAGGAAAGTTCTTCTGCTGATAAGAAGAGAAACAATAATTTATCAGACTTAAACTAAAGGCTCAGTAGAAAATGCAAGACAAATCATTTGACCTGGAGTATAACCACGAGGCCCTTGGAACATTCATGGCAGGTCATAAACTTAGTGGAGAATCACTTGCAGATTACAGT
>NW_010441067.1:0-284 GCF_000710305.1 Buceros rhinoceros silvestris | reverse complement strand
ACATTTAGAACATTCTCTGCTACAGACAGCCGGACACACTCACGGCATTCTTGTAGAAGCCTTCCCCGTGTGCCACCTCAGTGTCAGCAATGAAGCTGGAAAAGCTCACCCTCAGTTTTTCTCGGAGGCTTTCTTTCTCTGCCATTACTCTTCTAAAGTCAGTCAGTGCAAGGTCTCTTTCTTCCTCCATGTGACTTTGAGAAACTGAACTATGTTTTGCTTCTCGCCTCATCCTGTTTAATTCACCCTGAGACTTTAAAAGAAAATTGTCATTTGTTAGGACA
>NW_010441066.1:0-284 GCF_000710305.1 Buceros rhinoceros silvestris | reverse complement strand
CACCCCACCCCTGGCACTCAGCACCCCACATCCAGCACCCCACACCTGGCACTCCACATACGGCACCCAGCATCCCACACCTGGCACCCAGCAGCCCACATCTGGCACCCAGAACCCCATGACTGGCACCCAGAACCCCATGACTAGCACCCAGAACCCCACACTGGCACCCAAGACCTCACGCCTGGCACCCAAAGCATCACACCCAGCTCCCAGAACCGGCACCCAGCCCCCCGGCACTCAAGACCTCACAGCTGGCACCAGCACTTGGCACCCCAGACCTT
>NW_010441065.1:0-284 GCF_000710305.1 Buceros rhinoceros silvestris | reverse complement strand
GGCGTGCAGTTCTAAACGACGAGAACAGCTCAGTCAGTCTTACCCGCGCCAGTGCACGGCTACCGGGGCACCCACCAGCCCCCGTCATTGCCAGGCAGGCCCTGAGGGAGGTTTAGTGGCTGTTACCAAGAGGTTTAAAACCTTTCCTAAACCTTCTCTAGTTCCAGCTCAATTTTCTGTCCCTGTTGCAAGAAGCTGAGTGCAAAGAGGTGTTTGTGTGGGGGCAAAGCTGATGCTAGCAGGGGGCCCTACAGCTGCACTGGCCATGGTCATGGTGGCCACCC
>NW_010441064.1:0-284 GCF_000710305.1 Buceros rhinoceros silvestris | reverse complement strand
CTGGCACAGTCTGGAAGAGCGAATTACAGTCATCGCCCTGCACCCCTTCACCAGTGTCAGAATAGAATACTCGGTGGCGTGTCTTCAGGACAAAATGAGCCCTGAGCACATCTTCCCGTAGACCGAGCGGCTGGAGGTCGACAGCAAAGTCACCTCAGAAGACAAACAGGCATTTTTTTCAGCTGTTAGGAGAAATGACCGGGGAAAGTGATCGCCAGGAGCGGAAGTCTCCCCATTTGATGTCTTTATTGCCAAGTAGGTGCTCCTCTGCTGCAGGGGTGGCA
>NW_010441063.1:0-284 GCF_000710305.1 Buceros rhinoceros silvestris | reverse complement strand
GGAGGGAACCGCCAGGATGGGGAAAGACCCAGGCCCAGCTCCAAAATTCACCCTGCAGTGATGTTTGGGAGTGGAGGAACCCAGGACTGTGCCCCGGCACTGGACCTGGCCACTTGGATTGGCTGCAGGGGCACTGAAAAGCCCAAGCTCCACCCTGAATTCCAATTATTGGTCTAAATGTACCTTTGAAGGAAAAATCCTTTCCAGGAAAGAAGTTCCCAGCAAAGCCTGGCATTACCACCGCTGGCATCCGCGTCCCCAGCAGTCAGTCCAGGAGCGGCTGA
>NW_010441062.1:0-284 GCF_000710305.1 Buceros rhinoceros silvestris | reverse complement strand
TTCTCCCCCCTCTTCTCCCCCCGTTCTCCCCCTCTCCCCTCTCCTCTCCCCTCTCTCCCTGCAGTGCCGTCTCCACATTCACGCCTCCTACAGCATCTCCCAGAAGCTCAACGTCCCCATGGCTCCCCTCTCCGAGCCCAACGCCGTCGGCATTGTCATCGCCCATGGTACCGAGCCCTGGGGCAGGCAGCAGCGGGGACAGAGAGCCCCTATTCGTGTCCCCCTGTCCCCCCTGCCCCAACTCCCACTGTCTTCCAGGGAGCGCGGGGGGGGGCATCTCGGGG
>NW_010441061.1:0-284 GCF_000710305.1 Buceros rhinoceros silvestris | reverse complement strand
AGAGACACCCCCTGAGCTTTCTGTTATAATGACACAAATTCGTTGCAAGGAGCCAAGATCCGCCAGCCCTGTGAGTCATTTTTAAGTAGAAAGAACATTGTTTCTCCACTTTCTGCAACATTTGACCAAACGGTGGTACGCTGCAGTGGATAAAGTTGCTTAAACTCACTGACCTGTGAATGCATCTAAGACCATCAGTTACTTCACTGAATTTTAACTGTGCCAAGTGTCCTGAAACAAAACCCTGAGCAAGGCCAGAGGAAGCTTTTAGAATATCCTGTTAT
>NW_010441060.1:0-284 GCF_000710305.1 Buceros rhinoceros silvestris | reverse complement strand
TGTTTTTTCAAGAATACCACCCAGAGATCTGTCCCGAGACTGGAGAGTTATGAGTGACAGGGTCTGTGGAAGAGCATGGGCAAATGCCTAGGACAGAGGTCCCCTCCAATGTTCTGGGATTTCACCCCCAAACAAGTGCAAGATCCTAACACACTAGTAAAATATTTGGAAAAAGTACGTTGTCAACCTGGAAACTCCAGGGAGACACAAATCACCACAATGTGCTGGGGCCCTATAGTGGAAAACCCTCTATACAGAGTAGGAGGGCTGATCTTACTACTGAT
>NW_010441059.1:0-284 GCF_000710305.1 Buceros rhinoceros silvestris | reverse complement strand
ATCTGTCCGTTCCTGAATCCAGTTCCAGAATAGCTCTGGAATTCGGTTCCCATATGCCACTGAGGGCAGTCAGGGACTTGCCAGGTGCCTGTCCTGGTGATGTAATTGCCATCAGGGGGTTTGGGTTCAATATTGGGTTTGTATACATTTGTATATTTTTCATTTTATTGTTATGGGTTTATTAGAGTTGTTTTAGTTCTTTTTTCCAATCCTTTCCCTTATTCCCTTTCCCTTCCCCTTCTAGAAGGGACGAGAGGTTAATAGAGAGCATCCGTCATTCATCT
>NW_010441058.1:0-284 GCF_000710305.1 Buceros rhinoceros silvestris | reverse complement strand
AAAATCATCACAGCTCTCCATCAGTGTTCTAACCCTCAGAAAATAGTGCACTTCTAGTAGCAAAAAGATCAAGTGCTAGGAACTGATGCTGGGTTTTTCTTTTGTAGCAGAAAAAAATACCAAGGAGCAACAAAAGTGATCTTTCCTACTTCTTCTACCCATGTTTGCCAGCTTCTACAACCTTTTTCATAAGGAAAAGTTAATAGTTGACTACTGATATTATTTCCTTATTACGCATCATTTTAAAATCTAAACAAGCAACACATTAAGCCTGGCAAGATGCC
>NW_010441057.1:0-284 GCF_000710305.1 Buceros rhinoceros silvestris | reverse complement strand
GCTCAGCAGGCTGCTGCCCCCCCACAAGCCCCCAGAACAGGGGGGAGATCGAGGCCACACTGTGGGGAGCTGTGGGGATTTGTCACCTCCCTGCTCACCCCTCGGGGGTCAGGGGGGTTGGGCTCCCCAGATATGGGGGACTCGAGCTCCCCCCTCACCCTCACTGTGATGAGGAGCCCCTCAGGGCTCGGTGAGGGGTGAGAGCTAGGGGTCACCATGGGAGGGGGCACACCCAGCCCCCCGGCTGCTCTCCATGGGCTTCCACAGGGACCCCAGCGCTTCCC
>NW_010441056.1:0-284 GCF_000710305.1 Buceros rhinoceros silvestris | reverse complement strand
TGATTTCTAAGTGCAGTTTCACTGCCCAGTAGAAGAGACTTTGATCGCTTCACAGATTGCCTTGGTGTTTACTCAGAACTATATTTGTGGGTATAATCAAAGCTGTTCTTGCTGGACATGAATGTAGCGTGGCACATGTAGTGTGAGAACGTACACCCAAGTATGAGAAATCAGGATCGCTGGGCCAGAGCTCTCCTGCTTCTGGCCGGGGATTACAAGACAGGCAGAGCCCAGCATCAGAGTAGGTGCCATAGCTGTTGGTCCATTATGAAACATCTGTGGCA
>NW_010441055.1:0-284 GCF_000710305.1 Buceros rhinoceros silvestris | reverse complement strand
TTTTTTTTTTTTTTTTAATTGAAGAGCTAAAATATAGTCTATTATTCAATCCACTGAATGGCCAAGAAAGATGAAAGACCGCACGTTTCCACGAGCCAGCCTCAGAATTGCCATTTCATCAGGAAGCATAAGGCCTCATATTCAGCCATTAAAAAAACCCAGTAAAAAAACCCCTAACCCTTCATAGGGAAGGGAATAAGAAGCCTCTCTTCGATCATCTTCCCCTTTCTAATATAAAGTCTTTTGAAACCAAGACATTTTGTCAAGTTTGTATCAAATCAACA
>NW_010441054.1:0-283 GCF_000710305.1 Buceros rhinoceros silvestris | reverse complement strand
TGGGTACCTTGGTCCCTCGACCCTTAACACACAGCCATCTCCATTCCATGAAGTGGGGAAGTGGCATGTCATTCGTTGCTCGGGCTGATTTCCCCAGCGCTATGCCTGCCTGGTTTCAAAACTCAAAGCCATCATGTTTCCAGGGGGTATCAGGGTCTCTGCATTTCAGTGGTGTCTCCATTCTCAGCTCTTCTACCCATCCTCTCTTCCCCCGCCAATGATTAATCATTTTTCAGTATGGGGAGCGTTGGAGGCCCTGGGTCCCTGCATCCCAGTCCCTCTT
>NW_010441053.1:0-284 GCF_000710305.1 Buceros rhinoceros silvestris | reverse complement strand
ATTAATTCTGACCTAAGTTTGGGTATTCCAGGGAAAAGGGATTGGAATATCTTTCAGGGAGGAAGTGAAACTAGTTATCTATGTATTTGGCTTACAAATCATATAATCCAATGGGAGTATTTTCTGTCCTGAATACAGTGTCTTTTATCTGTAGCCTAAAACTGTGATTAAAATGCTTTTCTATGTATAATTAATTGCTGTGTTGTTTTTCTCCCCAGAATTGATTAAAAGCACACCTTTAGTAAGAGCATTACTGTAAGATGAATATGGGAAATTTTCACACT
>NW_010441052.1:0-284 GCF_000710305.1 Buceros rhinoceros silvestris | reverse complement strand
GAGCTCCTCCCCCCAGCCTGGGTGCTGCCCTGACTTGGGGTGCCCCCCCTTGGTTTGCAAGGAAAGCTGGAAAAAACTCCTGAATTGCTGTAAATTGGCCCATTTGTGCCGCTGTTGGAGGTATTAAAGCTCAGCCTCTGCATGTGCCGAACGGCGACGCTCCGGGAGCCAGAGCATCCCCCCAAGCTGGGAAAACAGGCTCTCAGTCAGCTGGGTCATCCCAGCAACCAACCACCCCTCTCCTCCATAAGACCCGCTTCTCATGCCCTCAACGTGATGCTCCC
>NW_010441051.1:0-284 GCF_000710305.1 Buceros rhinoceros silvestris | reverse complement strand
TATATATAATTTTTTAAGATGGGAACAATTTAAATCGATGCCTCAGGAAAGGTAAACACGGTCTATCGACGGGGCGATCATTTTTTCTATTAAAAATGTGTAGTAAACACTGCCGAGCTTGGTAGTGTTTTTCTTAGCTCAGATCCTCAGATACAATCAAGCCATTTTCGGACACATTCCCATGTACGTAGCAGTGGTGATCTGGAGGAAGCTGTCGACGCCTGTTCAGTTAATTTAGGTTTTCTTTGTCTAATTACTGTGGAGCTTAGGGAAAAGGAGCGGGG
>NW_010441050.1:0-284 GCF_000710305.1 Buceros rhinoceros silvestris | reverse complement strand
CGTACCCGCCGGCGCTGCCTCCTGCACACCCCGGGTTTCTGGCGGGGTAATAAGCTATGCATGTAGTGTAGAAATAAAACATGTTCTGCAGAACAAATGATGTTAATTTGCTGAGAGGCTCTGAAGCTGAGTATTAGCGAAATGCCTTGAGGGAGAGAGCGGCAGCTGTGCTGGAATTAATGGCAACGTGCCGAATTAGCACCGCTATGCATCATAGTCAGAGGGAAAAATTACCGGAGAGAGGGGGAAAACAACCCCCTCTGCGCGCCAGCCCCAGCCCTGGG
>NW_010441049.1:0-284 GCF_000710305.1 Buceros rhinoceros silvestris | reverse complement strand
GGAAAGAAAAACACATCTGTAAGTATTCAAAGAATATCTGCAGTGTTCGAACGGGTCCTTCTAAGTGTACAGTGTACACACCACACTTAACGAAACTGCAAAGCTTTAAAACAAGCATTTCCCAAAGAGGTAAATTGTCAGAAGAAAACAATAAATAAATATCAAAGCACTTGACCACGCAATTGTTCCCCAATTTACTGGAAAGATCATTGAAAGATAACATCCACTGCATAGTTTGCCTTTGGTGGGGGGGCACAACCACTTTTCTGCTGAAGTCTATAATG
>NW_010441048.1:0-283 GCF_000710305.1 Buceros rhinoceros silvestris | reverse complement strand
TCCCAGTACCTCAAAGGACTACACTCCCTACTACCAGACCATCGAACAGCTCCAAAACCAGGTAGGACAGACCCAGCCAACGCGGCTCCATCTCCTGCACACTCTCCTCCTTTGGTGCAGGCTCTGAAGGGGTGGCAGGGAGCTGCTGGACAACCTCGCTGGTGCTAGAGCACGCACAAACCTGCTGAGCTGCCCCTCCCACCTCTGGGCTGAGCAACCCCCCGCACCAGCCCACAAGCAAAAGGGATGAGCTCTGGGGGCACAGCCCGCGACACCAAGGAGT
>NW_010441047.1:0-283 GCF_000710305.1 Buceros rhinoceros silvestris | reverse complement strand
TGGTTCAGGAGGCTGAGCACTCAGTGAGCTGCTCTGACCACTAAAGGCTGAGGCACAGAAGCCGTTCAGTACTTCAGCCTCTTCTTCATCTTGGGTCACTACGTTTCCTCCCGCACCTGACAAAGGATGGAGATTCTCCTCAGCTCTCCTCTTGCTGTGAATGTATTGATAGAAACACTTTTTGTTGTCTCTTATGGTGTTGGCCAACCGGGACTCAAGCCTGTTTAATCTCCCTGCACAGTCTCGCAAAACCCTTATAGTCGTCCTGAGTGACTTGCCCCTT
>NW_010441046.1:0-283 GCF_000710305.1 Buceros rhinoceros silvestris | reverse complement strand
GAAAGGATATAAATGGGCCTTTGGGATAGCAACCGTCATCGGCTGGCTGTCAATCTCGTCTGAACTTTTGGATGACCCTTCATTGTCGGCTGAATGAAGGTGGAAGATCAGAAGTTACCTACTGCATCCATCACAGTTCTTCGCTGGCAACACCGAACCAACTGAAACTCTCTGTGCCCCATAGAGAAGATGATTGGAAGTCAGAGAGCCAAGACGTCACCAGCAAGGCTCACTCACCTTTCAGCAGTCCTATATGGCCTGTGCAAAAGCCTAATGGGGAATG
>NW_010441045.1:0-284 GCF_000710305.1 Buceros rhinoceros silvestris | reverse complement strand
GCCATAAACCGCGCAGTGTTGGGGAGGACATGGGGCAGTCGTGTCGGTTTCTGCTCATCCATCACCTGTCAGGGCTCTGCTCCAGCAGCCCCGAGATGAAAGAGCCCAGCTTTGTCTATTGTCTCTCTTCGCCGGTCAGTCTGGAACCGTTCCCGCGCCGGAGCCTTGATGTTAATCCCAGTGAAGCGGGGGGCTGTCAGGCCAGCACGCCGGCCATTTAGCAAAACACCATTTCGGGGTGGACGCTCCGCTGAGTTATCTTCCCTGTGATGCTGCCCCGCGGC
>NW_010441044.1:0-283 GCF_000710305.1 Buceros rhinoceros silvestris | reverse complement strand
GGAGAGCAGCCCTGCAGGAAGGGATCTGGGGATGCTGGTTAAGAGCGGGCTCAACAGGAGTCAGCAGTGAGTGCCCTGGCAGCCGAGAGGGCAAACCACATCCCGGGGGCATCAAACACAGCATAACCAGCTGGTCAAAAAAGGTGATTATCCCACTGTATTCAGCATTGGTGTGGCCTCTTCTTGCGCAGTTCTGGGCCCCACAATTTAAGAAGGGTGAGAAGGTACTCAAGTGTGTCCAGAGGAGGGAAGCAAAGCTGGTGAAAGGGCTGGAAGGCATGTC
>NW_010441043.1:0-283 GCF_000710305.1 Buceros rhinoceros silvestris | reverse complement strand
GTGCTGGGGAACGGGGGGACTCAAGATGCTGAAAGGGCTTTTCCAACCCAAATCATCCTGTGATTCTAAAAAGGGCAGGAAATGCTCTTGGGAAAGGAATGGTTCTCTCTGACCCCTGGACAGTCTCATGCAGACGGGTTTCACCCGTGCAGAGCTCTCTGCACCCTGCTCCCACTGCAGCACCCACCAGCCTCTGCCAGGGTCACGTTCTCCTCCGGGAAGCCATTCTGGCACCCTCTCCCCATGCCCACTCGCTGCCCCCAGAGCCTCAGCACGGTCTGGG
>NW_010441042.1:0-283 GCF_000710305.1 Buceros rhinoceros silvestris | reverse complement strand
CAACAAGGGCAAATGTAGGGTCCTGCACCTGAGGAAGAATAAACTTATGCACCAGTACAGGTTAGGGAAAGTAGCTCTGAGGAGACAGGTCTGGGAGTCCTGGTGGAGAACAGATTGACCATGAGCTGCAAACATGCCTTTGTGGCCAAGAAGGACAATACTATCCTGGAATGCATTAGAAGTATGACCAGAGGTTCTTCTCCCCCTCTGCTCTGCCCTGGTGAGGCCGTATCTGAAGTACTCTGTCCGGTTCTGGGCTCCCCAGTTCGAGAGAGACAGGGAA
>NW_010441041.1:0-283 GCF_000710305.1 Buceros rhinoceros silvestris | reverse complement strand
GTCCACGCCCGTGCTGTGTGTTATGCTCTGGGGCGTTCCCCAGGCAGTCACAAAGTCTCTGATCTCCTACTGAGAGACAAGGGGGAGCACAAGGAGCTCTGGGGGCTCGAGTAGATGGGGAGTGCTTGAAAAGCTTTGGAGACTCCTTGGGGACCCCATGAGGGTTGCGTTCTGGGATGGACAGAGGTCCTACTAGGCTGGCTCGCTGTCCTCAGCGATGCCATTCCCATCCTCAGCGTCCTTTCCCCACTCTCCTCTGCAGCGCGGCGGGTGCTGCCTCTGC
>NW_010441040.1:0-283 GCF_000710305.1 Buceros rhinoceros silvestris | reverse complement strand
ATTGCTGCTCACATCTGTCAGTTTTATTTTTATCCCCCTTTTTTTTGCCTTGACACTTGTATTGCTTCCGAGGGAAAAATGTTTTGAAAAGTAAATTCTAAATTTGCCCACACCATTATTTATGCATGCAAAAACTTGAATGTGAGCGTGCAATTAAGTTTTGCGATATAAAGGAAGGCGCACGAGCCGGGGAAGAGTTCTGGGCTTTCAATCCCGGCTGTGCATTAACTCGCGGGGTTATTCTGCAGCCAGCCTGACCTCTCCTCATCCCCTCCTTTGTCAA
>NW_010441039.1:0-283 GCF_000710305.1 Buceros rhinoceros silvestris | reverse complement strand
TGGGTGAGCTTGGAAGGTCCCTTCCAACCCAGACCAGTCTGTGGTTCTATTTCGTCCGTGTTCCTGCTCTATTAAGGCAAAACTTGCCTTTCCGAGCCTGATTTCACTAGTGAGCTTCAGGTATGGCTGGAAGCTGTTACGATCCCATTGCTGTACGTTTACAGCCACTGCAGAGACCCTGGGCACCGCAGGACTCCGTGGGGAGCTGCTGTGCTGCAGCGTGTTGGAGAGGCCAGTGGATGTGTGTCTTCTGAACTGGCAGATCTTTCCCCATTGTACTGGG
>NW_010441038.1:0-283 GCF_000710305.1 Buceros rhinoceros silvestris | reverse complement strand
GCACATTTCGAGAAACAGCCGCCTTCCAATCTCAGAAAATCCAATTTTTTCCACTTCGTCTTAGCTCTGTACGACAGGCAGGGGCAGCCCGTGGAGATTGAGAGAACAGCTTTTGTGGACTTTGTGGAGAAAGAGAAAGTAAGTCTGCCTGCTACCTTATTTTTTAATTACGATTATTTTTATTTTTAAACGCGATTTAATTGAGCGAAGATCATTCTCAGCTAACGGGACTCCCGGACCACGTGTAGGGTCCCCCCGTTATCGCGGCCGCTCCGAATAGATT
>NW_010441037.1:0-283 GCF_000710305.1 Buceros rhinoceros silvestris | reverse complement strand
TTTTTTTTTTTTTTTTCCCATCTACCTTATACGGAGAATTTCTTATACACCAGTTTCTGGTCTTTGACTGTGGTCCTCTTCAGGGATCTGTTGCCTCCAATTTTGGTTTCATTATATGTCAAAATAAAACTCCAGACAGAGCCAAGTACACAATTTCTAAGGCATCTAATCCTCTCAGAATCCAGATAACAAGTACGGCTGGAAGAAAATAAACTTGGATTTAAGTTTTTCTTGGAAGAGAAATGAAATACGTTGATGGCAAAAGGAGGGCTAAGGAGAATCT
>NW_010441036.1:0-283 GCF_000710305.1 Buceros rhinoceros silvestris | reverse complement strand
TGAGTGGCGCTTTTCGTGTGGGGTCTTCTAAGCAACCCATGACCAGGATATAGAGCATCACCGGCCACCCTCCACTGTTGGGACTGCCCCAAGAGCACGCCCACAGCCACAAGCACAAAGGCCAGCAGCCAGGGAGCCAACCCCGTCTCCTGGGATGGCCAGGCAAGGAGCAGAGCATCCACGTGTCACATCACGCGATTTCATGGGGGTATCCAGGGGCCAGCAGGCAGCGCTGCCCCAGTACAGCCTGGGCCAGCGGTGAGTGCGGACGTGGGGGAGGCTG
>NW_010441035.1:0-283 GCF_000710305.1 Buceros rhinoceros silvestris | reverse complement strand
TTCCAACCCAAACCATCCTGTGATTCTATGAGCCAGGGCTAAGTTTTGAGTTGCATTGGGATGTTGCAGTGAAACTGAATATGATGTGCCCAATTTTATAGCTTTGTTTTTCTTTTCAACAGCCAGTTTCATTAACATAGTAATGTCTTAGTTCAGAGACTGGCTTGCAAAATGCTTCAGTTTGGAAGTTCAGCAGATTTGCCAGTAAAAGCTTACAGGAAGTGAGTGTACACTAGTGTGGAGGCAAGAAGTGCCTTTTTGCTCGAGTTCCTCAACTGCTGTA
>NW_010441034.1:0-283 GCF_000710305.1 Buceros rhinoceros silvestris | reverse complement strand
CCTTCCTGATATTCCTTAACTCCTTCCTAGATTGGGGTTAGACCTCTTGGTCTGATTCCTCCCTTGGTGAAGTAACTTCCTGGGGAGGATTTATTGCTGGAACCATTGAGGTAGGAGCCCTTCCTGGATCCTCCTGAGAAGTACTTGGTCTTGTGTCCTCACCCAAGCTGTCACCTGCGTGGTTTGTCGTCTTCTTGTATTTAATGCGAGTGGAACGATTTTGTTTCTTCACAGGGGCTACCTGTGCTGGTCTGGATGGAGAGGTGGCAGCAGCTGGTGGATC
>NW_010441033.1:0-283 GCF_000710305.1 Buceros rhinoceros silvestris | reverse complement strand
ACAAGGGTTCCTTACCCATTCCTGTTCCTTGTTTTAGTCATCTTCTCTTTCATCTGGGTTAAAATCTGGCAAGCAGAGAAAAGGGAGTATAGTCATTGCCATTTTTTCTTGGCCTCAACAAGCTACAGACCCATAGTATCAACTGCAATAAAAAGATGCTGGAAAGGAATCAAGTATTTTGGTGCAGAGTACTGGAGTGAGCTTCAAAATCTTGTGTGTTCCAGCTGAAAGATCAACATCGTTTTGGTTTGAAAACGCTGACACTGCTCTGGATGGCTGCTGC
>NW_010441032.1:0-283 GCF_000710305.1 Buceros rhinoceros silvestris | reverse complement strand
GTCCTGTTCTCGGCGTCCCAGTTCTTCTCCCATTAAACATCAGTTCCCCCCCTGCACCCAGCCAAGCCCCACGGGGAGCAAAACCAGCACCTGTGGGCACGGTGGTCTCTGCCCCTGGTGCCGAGTGAAGCCCCCCAGGCTGTGCCCGCACGGAGTTTGGCCACCCCTCACCGCAGCTCCTGAGAAAAAAAACCCAGGAAACCCCCCAGGAAAACCCCTCCCGCAGGAGGAACCGCGGTGGCAAACAGCTCTGCCCCTCTGCGGCAATGGGGGGCACTGGGGA
>NW_010441031.1:0-283 GCF_000710305.1 Buceros rhinoceros silvestris | reverse complement strand
TGATTACTGGCAGGGGTGCTAAGAAGAGCTGTCAGAAGGAGAGGCACGAAGTGGTGGAAGCCCTCAACTCTGCTCAGAGAGAGAGCAGCCGCTGGTAAAGGGGAGGAAGAAGGGTTCAAGAGGCGAGAATGGAGGCCCCACTGGAATACAGTAAAGAACCCGAAACATCCCCCGGAGATCTAGTGACTCTCACATTTTGCAATGTGAGATGAGACATCCCCTGAAAAACTGGTAACTCTTAAGCTTGCACCCAGAGAGAGGCTACACATTGCAAAGAAAGTTT
>NW_010441030.1:0-283 GCF_000710305.1 Buceros rhinoceros silvestris | reverse complement strand
CAATCCGGAGGTCAGACGGGTGAAGCGTGAACATCTGGTCTGACGCTCTGCCCAGCACCGGCCACAGGACTGCCCCGCCTTCATTCAGACACGGGCGAGTCTTTCAGAAGGAAGCATCCCACATCGCCGTTAGATTTCCCAGGATGGAAAGCCCTCCCCAGCCCTGATTTGTGCCTGTGGGGAGGGACCTCCAGCAGCACAGAGTAAGTGCCAGCTGGTGACAATGCAGTGGCCGTGACGCATGTGGCTGGGGGATGCCCCGATCAGCAGCTCATGTCCAGGG
>NW_010441029.1:0-283 GCF_000710305.1 Buceros rhinoceros silvestris | reverse complement strand
TTTGTCTGCAAAGCCAAGCCATGATGATGACTCAATACTTCTTTTGTCTCAGTCTCCTAGGTCTCTGTGCTTACTGAAACGGTTCAAGGAGGACAACTACCAGCCTGGGCAAGGACTGAATTAGAAACAGCTTGAGAGAACTTAACCCACAGAATTCCATGAGAACTGATGGGCTGCATCCAAGGATGTTGAGAAAATTGGTTGATGTCAAGGGTTGGGGCTGGGCTGACCACTAGACAGATGCTCTCTATCAACCCCTCTCCCTTCCCAAAGAGGAAGAGAA
>NW_010441028.1:0-283 GCF_000710305.1 Buceros rhinoceros silvestris | reverse complement strand
AATGGACTTCCCAGTCGGTGGCTCTGGCTCAGCAGAGCGTTCAGCTTGGGGTGGACCTGTAGGACACCACCGGCTGTTGGAGGATGATGGCAAACCTTTCAGAAGCGATTAGAGTGCGCAGCTGAGCGCAAATCCAGCCCCAAATGAGGAACCACATGGGGTGTCCCCCACCCTAAAAGCCAGCGCTGGATTCAGGAGCTCGCTCTGGAGCGCTGATGAAGCTCTGGGCCAGGCATGTTGCTAACAGCATCTCCATGCCCTGCGCCGGGTGGCCACCAACTCC
>NW_010441027.1:0-283 GCF_000710305.1 Buceros rhinoceros silvestris | reverse complement strand
TTCTCTTGGCCCGAGTAGTCGGTGTAGGGCTGCGCCAGCGTCTGCACGCAGAGGTGCCCGGCTTTGCGGAGGGCCAGGAAGCCTTTCCGCAGCGTTGCCGCGGCAGCGGCGCCTGGGGGTGGGCACAGCACCATCAGAGCCCGTGGGGGCAAGAGACGAGGGGGACCCAGGGCCCAGCCGGGTCCCTGCTCACCCAGGATGAAGCCCATGGCGTCGATGCCAGCCACCATGTCGATGGGGTCTGCCTGGAAGGGCTGCAGCAGGTCGGCCACGCAGTCCTGCA
>NW_010441026.1:0-283 GCF_000710305.1 Buceros rhinoceros silvestris | reverse complement strand
GGTTGGGCGGTGGGTTCAGCACCCCGCTGCCATTCGTTCTGCAGCGCTGTCTTTGAACTGGAGCCAAGCGCAGAGTGCGGGGCCACTGGCTGGGGACGGCGCCCTGTGGCTGCCCCCTTCAGCCCGACTTCTCTCTGTTCCTCTGTACTTTAAAGAAAATCAAAGCTATTAAGAAAAAGCTGAGCGTCCTTTGCATAGACTTCAACAAGAACCTCAACGAAGACACCACCTACCTGCCCTTCTCGAAGGAGGAACTCGGTACGGGCTTATCCGCTGCTGCTGG
>NW_010441025.1:0-283 GCF_000710305.1 Buceros rhinoceros silvestris | reverse complement strand
GGGGGGAGGGGAGGGAAGAGATCACCTTGAGTTGCATCCAGTGGCAGACAGAAGACAAAACACAAGAAAGATTTTCTAAATTATGTGTGAGTAAAAAGTAGTTCCTGCATCTTAACTTTTTTTCCCCAATCAGCTCCTTTAGAGCAGTTCAGACAAACTTAAACTTGTCAGCATTGCATTCCTTTATATGTGGATAGACTACTCCTGAAAAAAGTCAACATAAAAAAAAAAAGCAGGGTTTCAACATCAAGAATGAATGCCTTCTCTTTTGACATCACTCCCC
>NW_010441024.1:0-283 GCF_000710305.1 Buceros rhinoceros silvestris | reverse complement strand
TGGATGGGTGGAGGGATGAGGAGAAGCCTCCGGGGATGGTTAGAGGGTTGGGTGAGTGGTGGGAGGGGTGGTGGGTGGATGGTGGGATGGGGGAGAAATGAAGATCAGCCTGGATGGAGGGATGGAGGGAGGAGGAGAAGCCTCCAGAGATGGATGAAGAGTTGGGTAGATGGTGGGAGGGGTGGAGAGATGAAGCTCAGCCTCTGTAGATGGAGAGAGGGATGAGGAGAAGCCTCCAGAGATGGCTGGAGTGTTGGGTGGATGGTGGGAGGGGTGGGGAGAT
>NW_010441023.1:0-283 GCF_000710305.1 Buceros rhinoceros silvestris | reverse complement strand
AGACCCCAAAGGTCCTCGGGGAGACCCCAAAATCTCCGGGGTTGACCCAAAATATCCACGAGGAACCCTCAGGGGATAAAGAAGACCCCAAAGGACCTCGGGGAGACCCCCAAAATGTCTTGGGTTGACCCCAAAAATCCATGAGTGACCTCGAGGAGGTCAAGGAGACCCCAAAAGACCTCCGAGGGACCCCAAAAATTCTTGGGATGACCCAAAAACCCATGAGGAACCTTCAGAAGGTGAAGGAGACCCCAAAGCCACCACAGGAGACCCCAAATCACTT
>NW_010441022.1:0-283 GCF_000710305.1 Buceros rhinoceros silvestris | reverse complement strand
TGTGCATCGTTGCCTGCACTTACTAAATCGTGATACTCCCTTTTCAATCCCATCCACAAGTTCTGCTGGAAACTGGGCTAGTAAATGACCATCTTCCCTGATGTCAACAGTTGTTCTTCTAAACTAATTGGGAGGTGTTGCATGTTTATATTGTTGACAAATAGGTTCAAAAGCCACTGAAACTCTCACTTGTCAGATTTTTAAATAGGTTAGAAAATGCTGTTTCCATCTTTCTAAAGTTTACAGAGATGAAGGCGTTTATTGGGTGACACACTCACATTGC
>NW_010441021.1:0-283 GCF_000710305.1 Buceros rhinoceros silvestris | reverse complement strand
TCGCAACGTTTTTAAATTGGCGCAGCGAGCAGGCTATTGCCGTGCATAAACTCCTGCAAGAGCGCAACTGTGCACCATCCCTGGCAGGGATTGAGCAGGCCCAGAAGTTTGGGCAAGGCGCGGAAGAGGTGGTAGAGCGGATCGAAAAAGAACGCAAGAGGCAAAGGAGGCTCAAAATCGGAACGGGTGAAGGAGTTGTGTGTGCGGTGTTGGCAGCACGTTTGTCCTGCGGGCAAAAGGGAAGGACAAGTTTCCAGGCGCCTGCAGGAAGGAGTTGGGGATG
>NW_010441020.1:0-283 GCF_000710305.1 Buceros rhinoceros silvestris | reverse complement strand
GTGCAGCCGGGCTTGGCATGGCTCACGGGCGGTCCCAGAGGTGCTGGGAGGATGCGTAGGAGGAAACCAGGGGGGAACCAAAACCCTCCTTCCTCCCAGTGCTGCTTTTCCCATCCTCTTCTCATGCCCCCTGACCTGCTCCTCTCTCGCAGGGGTGAGGGTCAGACCGAAGGAGCGCGATTTTTTTGGCAGGAGCAAAGTGATGCTCATTGGTGTGTGGTGCTGGCGTTTCCCTCTCCTTATCAGGGGACGTTTATTTCCCATTCCCAGACGGGCTGATCAG
>NW_010441019.1:0-283 GCF_000710305.1 Buceros rhinoceros silvestris | reverse complement strand
GCTGGTGGGTCTTTTTAAACTTGTGCTTTGGCAATCGTGCTGTGAGCCACCCAGACGGGGAGCTGTAAGTAACACCGCCTTTTGTCGGAGCATCAGTGGCGTCGTGCTTGTCCAACTGCAGCAGCAGATCAAATACCAGCAGTGCAAGCAGCTGCTCGTCTCCAGAGGGGCGAAGAGTCGGCCATCGTTTTCTGCCAACGTCTGCGCTTGGCTGCAGGCTGGGCCCAGGATGCAGAGAGATGCAAGCATGGCGCAAATGGCATGGCTGCTGCCGAGCCCCTTC
>NW_010441018.1:0-282 GCF_000710305.1 Buceros rhinoceros silvestris | reverse complement strand
GCTTTGTACTCAAAGCCTGTAAATACCAAATGTGTCGCTCTGGAGGGCTGCAGGACTAGACAAGAGCAGCTGGGGTTGTAATAATAGTAGCATGAAGGCCTGTGAGTCATTTTAAGCAGTAACTTAGGGGAACGGAGGGTGTTTGAAACTTCTGCCAACCCAGAGATCTGCCAGGAGCAGATGCGATCATTTCTTTCTGGCTCAGGTAGACTCGTTTCAGATCCTGCATGTTGCTCTCTGAGGTTGTACTCCATATGCTCAGGTGCCTAAGGTGAACTCAGG
>NW_010441017.1:0-282 GCF_000710305.1 Buceros rhinoceros silvestris | reverse complement strand
AAAAAAAAAAAAAAGGAAAGAAAAGGAAGGGGGATGGGACTGCTAAGGATATGTTCTGGTAAGCTGTGGTAGTACAATCCTCCCCTTCCCCCTTTTCCTCTCTCTTGGTGCCTTATACAAAGGATGGGTTCGCCTCTCCCGTCCTTCCCCCGGGGAATACCAGCACCTGCAAGTCTGGACTTGTTCCTGATTTCTGACCACGTGTCACACACTGACAAAAGGTATAAAACAGAGTCCTGACAGAAAACCAGTTGAGTTTTGGTTCTCCTCGGAGCAGCAGGT
>NW_010441016.1:0-283 GCF_000710305.1 Buceros rhinoceros silvestris | reverse complement strand
TGCAGATGCCGTGGCCCCCTGAGCAGGGCTCCAACCTCTCCCCTCCTCCAGACCATCAAGACCAACCTGAGCAGGGAGAACAACTTCATGAAGGAGAGTGTCCTGCACCTCACCAACCAGATGAGACGCTATGAGAACTATTCCGACATCATGCTCAGCATCAAGAAGGAGATCTCCAAACTGGGCTACCAGCTGCTGCAGAAGGATGCTGCCGCTGTTCCCGAGAGCAAGGCACAGGTACCCCCCAGGGACCCAGCCCCTTGCAGGCACGGCTGGTGCCGCT
>NW_010441015.1:0-283 GCF_000710305.1 Buceros rhinoceros silvestris | reverse complement strand
CCCCGGAGAGGAGGGAGCTCTCCCCAGCACCTTTTTGGGTGACAGCCACGTCTGTGCAGGCATTTGCTGCCACACGCTGCCCTGCCGGCCCCATAAACAAGTGTCTCCGTGACCCCACTCACATCATTTCCACTGAGTAAGGAGCCTTCTGCCTTTTCTTCCTTCATTCTGTTCTAGCAGCTCTTTGCCCAGTGTGTCCGTGGGATGGTCTGGGGGCCCACGTGTCCTTGGAAAGATGTATCCAAGCGATGCCCATCATAGTGAACTTTCCCTGTAACACAGA
>NW_010441014.1:0-283 GCF_000710305.1 Buceros rhinoceros silvestris | reverse complement strand
CCCAGGTTAGTGAGGAAGGGGTCGGGGAGACACTTTGAAGAAGACATTTCCATTTGGCCTGTAGTGAGATGGCAGGCTGAGCCCTTGCAGTCTTCAAAATCACGGGTAGAGAAATGGTCAGTTTGCAGCCCATGGAGAAGCCCACACTGCTGCAGGGGACCAGTCCCAAAGAAGGTCATGAATCTGAGGGAGACTTGAGCTGGGGCAGTTCATCGCTGGGAGAAACGCTTCCGTGGGACACTCCTGTGCTAATTGGAGAAATTCATGGAGGACTGTCTCCCAT
>NW_010441013.1:0-282 GCF_000710305.1 Buceros rhinoceros silvestris | reverse complement strand
TCAAATCAAATCTTTAGTCTGACTACTTGCTGGAAGACAATTGCAAGAGATGAGACATTTGACCCAGTTAGTTCAAAGCCAATTTCACAGATGCTGTGTTCTAAAGTGGTCACTACTGGCTATAGGCTGCAAATGGTAACCTTTGGTGTGTAAAGCAAACAGAAATGGTACTTTACAAATGTGCAGTGATGAAAGGTAGAGAATTTTTCCTCAAACATTGTACGTGTGTTTATGTGTACCTACACTGATCCCAATAGAACACGCCTTTCTCCCAGTCACCCC
>NW_010441012.1:0-283 GCF_000710305.1 Buceros rhinoceros silvestris | reverse complement strand
ACCTCACTGGCTGTGGAGCTCCTTGGCAGGAGGAAGTCTCTTTACGAAATCGCGTACAGAGAGGGACCTCGTGCCCCGGCCGCGTGCTGTCCTGCCCATGCTGCAAACGTTGTGAAGGTGCAGCAGCTGCTGCAGTTACAGCCATTTGTCTGCCGTGAGGTGGCTGCTCTAAGGAGGACTGGGCTAGGCTGTCAGCTGCTCTGTGGGGCGATGCGCTTGCTGCTGCTCGCTGCTGCTCGCTCCTGACAGCTGGCCGGCATCTCTCGCTGCTGCTCGGACTGCT
>NW_010441011.1:0-283 GCF_000710305.1 Buceros rhinoceros silvestris | reverse complement strand
GCACGTCGTGGTCCTGATGGCTTTGAGGATGCTAATGTCCCTCCTGCCCCGGCGCCAGCGGACACGTGCTTTTGGGGGCTGCCACCGCTCTGTAGTGCCCAGGTAGGTACGAGGTGCACTCAGAAAAGAAACCGGCCCGTGCTAGAGCTGGTGAGCAGTTCGGGCCTGAGTCTGGTTGAGACAAAGCAGGCTGCCTCAGCGTCTGCTTGCTCCTTTACAGCAAAAAGCCCCAAAAGGGGGAAGGAAGGTACCAGTGCCCCCGCGGGAAAACCGCTGCCGCCAG
>NW_010441010.1:0-280 GCF_000710305.1 Buceros rhinoceros silvestris | reverse complement strand
GCCATGGGACCAGCCATTACCCATCCACCCTGCTGAGGGGGTCCCACAGCCCCAAAGGGACCTACACATGGTCCGACTCCCCCACATCGCCCCAGGAGAAACTCCCAACACCTCCCAGCACTGCTGGGAGCATCCCCAGAAAGCCAGGAACCTGCCAGCATCACCCCACAAGGATGTCAGCAACTCCCCAGAGACCCCAACCTCCCCCCCAGCTTCTCCAGTAGACCTCCAGACACCTCTGGGTGAGAGAAAAGATCCCCAAAACCTCCCTAACTTAGGG
>NW_010441009.1:0-281 GCF_000710305.1 Buceros rhinoceros silvestris | reverse complement strand
GGACAGAGGGAAGGGTTGCAGCAGACTCTTCACCTTGGATGGGCAGTCTCTGCACCCAGCACTGGCCCTCCCTGCCAGTTCATCCTTGGCACTCAGCCAGCGGGGGGCTGGTGCCACACTGGTGGGGAAGAGACAGCTCGGTGCTCCCCGGGGAGCTCGATTATCACCCGCGGGCTTGGGGAAGGAGAGGAGCCTAGAGCAGAGCTCACAGGGACCCAGGAAAGGAAGTGTGTGTGGGCAGGGTCTTGTGCAGCTGGGGCTGGTCCTTGGTGACCATCCTC
>NW_010441008.1:0-283 GCF_000710305.1 Buceros rhinoceros silvestris | reverse complement strand
CCTTGAGCTCTAGGTTTTGGTCCATTTGTTTTTGACAGAGTTTGCATAGGACTACAGACTGTGTGAAAGTCTGTGGGCTCCTTGGCTCTTGGAGGGGAGGCTGGGGGGTCTGAGAAACCCATCCTCACCCTCTGTCTCGCCTTGGCAGGTAGCTGATCTCCTCCAGAGCGTCTTTATTCAAAGGACTCAAAGCACAGGATTTGTCTCATACCCAGGTTGTGGCCTTCAGAGGAAAATTTTGACCTGAAGAGGCTGCCGTACCAGACAACTATTTCCCCTCATA
>NW_010441007.1:0-282 GCF_000710305.1 Buceros rhinoceros silvestris | reverse complement strand
TTTTTTTTCCCAAAAGACTTTTCTGGCAGCAACAGGAACAGCTCTGTGACACTGTTGCTCCAGTCAAATCCACAGTGATTTTCCATCACTTGTCTAGATGTGGAAATTTAAATCTGGAATCTGCAAATATCTGACTGTTCAGCTTTGAGGTGGGAACACACTTGGTGGTGGAAACACCGAACTAATGCTCAGTGCTAACAACAGGCACTAGAGGGTGCACACACCTAGAGGTAATGCATTGTAACTCTGGTGTACTCAAGTGGTTTTCCTACTTGCGCTTCA
>NW_010441006.1:0-283 GCF_000710305.1 Buceros rhinoceros silvestris | reverse complement strand
AAAGCCTCGAGGAATCAATTCCGCGTGCTGGCCTTCAGCCCCAGGAGCCTGGCAAGGCTCGGCGGTCTGGGGCCATCAGCAGTCCCCCGACAGTCCCCTCTCAGGGCAGCTCCTGAGCTGGCCACGGGTGAACCCCAGTCCACAACTCCCCCCTCGGAAAAAAGGGGGAAGTTTGCTGAGGAGGGCGGCTCCTCCTCTTCCCCTTCTCCCCATCCCTGGAGGGTCTCGCTCGCCCTCCCGCTCCTGAGGCACTGCCCTCCTGCTTCTTGTGCTGGCTGAGCCT
>NW_010441005.1:0-283 GCF_000710305.1 Buceros rhinoceros silvestris | reverse complement strand
GTTCAGCAGCCAAAACCGCCGGCGAGAAGGGGCGCCTGGGCTCTTTCTCATCATCTAAATCATTGCAAAGGGCTCCAGAGCATCCCAAAGCTCCCATCCTTCAAGAACATCCCCCTCCCTGAAAATAATAACCAGCAGGAGGGAAGCAGAGGGAAGAGCGAACGCTGCTCCAGCAAAGGATGTTTCCTGTTGGAGTTTCTCCCGTCCCAGGGGCAGCTCTGGACTCTCCCTCCGCACGCTGCCAAGTCCCGCCGTCAGGAAGCGGCTTTGGAGGGGGGGGCGG
>NW_010441004.1:0-283 GCF_000710305.1 Buceros rhinoceros silvestris | reverse complement strand
CTGCTGCAGAACAGGGCTCCTGCCCCCTGGTCCCAAACCATAGATGACCCCCTTCTCTCCATGGCCAAGGAAGGGCTGGGGCAGCCAAGGTGGCCGCAGGTGGCCTTGGGCTGAGACTTGGCCCCCGTGAGAGGTGCAAAGCCAACCTGCTGCCTTTGAAGAGGTCATTTCGGGGTGTGACAGGGCTCTGGGAGTGTCCTCAAGCTGGAGTAACACCCATGGGCTGGGGGAGGCTTTGGTCCTCCTAACGCCGGATCTATTTTTCTCTCGCTTGCTGTGGTGC
>NW_010441003.1:0-283 GCF_000710305.1 Buceros rhinoceros silvestris | reverse complement strand
GGAGGGGGGATGAAGTCGCTCCTGCCGTCTTCTGTTTTCAGTCCAGAACATCTGCACAGTAACTGGGAAATCTGGGCTTTCTCCGGCTTCTCAGCCAGCTCCCCCTGTCAGTCCTCTCCCCTTCCAAAAGGGGGTTTGGTGGTTAGTTGGCTTTTATTTCCCCTTCCCCTCCATTGCTTGTGCTGTAGCCTGCTCCCTGCCGTGTCTCCTATCGGGGCTGTGCTGGGATTTTGCTTCATGCAGCTGCTGCCAAGCAGGGACGACCTTTGAGGGACCTTCTGGC
>NW_010441002.1:0-281 GCF_000710305.1 Buceros rhinoceros silvestris | reverse complement strand
TTCCTTGTCATGCAGTAACATTTTTTCCCCCCTTACAGGTACCCTCTGACAAACTACACGTTCGGTACAAAGGAGCCCCTGTATGAGAAGGACAGTTCCGTGGCAGCTCGGTTTCAGCGCATGAGGGAGGAGTTTGACAAGATCGGCATGAGGCGGACAGTGGAAGGGGTCCTCATCGTCCATGAGCACAGGCTGCCCCACGTGCTCTTACTGCAGCTGGGCACGACGTTTTTCAAGCTGTAAGTGTCTGTTTCTTGAAGGTGACTGTAACCGTGGTACAA
>NW_010441001.1:0-283 GCF_000710305.1 Buceros rhinoceros silvestris | reverse complement strand
AAGGGCCCCCCTGCCAGCCCCCCATCAGCCCCCCGGCTGCGGGAGGACCTGGGTGCCGTTCCCCGCGGCCCTTCCTCACCGCCGGCGTGCAGCACGGCCACCATGATGGACGGGAACCACGACGTCTCGCTGTTGCTGGCCTGGAACTCGTGCTGGAGGTCCGTGAAGAAGACACCGATGCAGGAGGGGAAGCCCAGCGTCAGCCCCTGCAGCAGCACTGCGGCCAGCAAGACCATCCATGCCCAGCCCTGGTACTGGGGGCTGGGCGCTACGCGGGGCGGTT